>NC_057798.1:494952004-494959126 GCF_018294505.1 Triticum aestivum
GGGAGCTTCTCGTCGGAGCTCCACCGCGGCCATGGCGTCCGCTCGCCTCCGCCCCTCGCCGGCTCCCGTCTCCGGCCGGACCCCGCCGCCTCGGCCTCCCTCCGGCCAGATCCGCCTCCTCCCGGCCTCCCCGGCCCCGTCCCCGACTTCTCTGGCCGATCTCCGGCGAGATCCGCGCTGCTTTGAAATCCGTGCCCGCAGATTGACCTTCCCCCCTCTGAAAATCGTAGCCATATTTGACCTGTCGTATTTGACCTGTCGTGCCATATTTGACCTGTCGTATCTCTGCATCCGTAGCTCCGTTTCGTGCGTGTAATATGTCAAGTTGTTCGCCTCGACGAGTACATCATTTCATTCCATTGTATCATATTCATTTGAGGTCATATGGATGCCTGAATCATCATTGTAAGAGTGCTTAATAATGTTTTCTGCTGTCTGTTATCAGAACGAGCTCTTTTGTCATTTTTTTCGTGATTGATGCGTGCATCCTATGAGGTTGATGTCTTCATGTGTCTTGAACTATGCCATGTCTTCTTTACAGTGGTGTATGCCATGCATTTTTGTGATCAATGTGGTGACTAGCACAAGCATGCAAACTAGGCATCGTGATGTTGCTGATTTTAGTCCCTGTTCTGCTGTTATTTTGATGCCATGTAAACTTGATGCTACAGAGAGATCCATGCATATTTTGAGATACTTCAGTAAGGATGTTTTGAATATATGGTTGTTATCTATCCATTCATGCCCTTTGTTGCAATTATGGAGTAGTCTAGCATGTCATTTGAGTGCTCTACTTTTGCTTCAAAATGTTCCCTGGCAGATTGTTTACTTGTTATTCAATTTGGCCAAGCTTGCTATAGTTGATCCTTGCATGCTATGGACCTGTTCTTGACTTGATTGGTTACACAAACATGTCTTCTTGATGATGTTATGCTTAACTTGTCATGCAATGACTTGTGGTGAGTGAATCGAGCTTGTTAAGTAGTGTTCAAGATGTTGTTATTTTGCTAGGCTGAATCTGTTATTTTGTGATGCTATATAAACATGTTGCTACTTATCATTCCATGCATAATCTGGAGATGTTCTATAAACATGTTTTGATCTACATGTCTTGCTCTATCCAGCCATGGCCTTGGTTGCATTTATAGATTGCTTTAGATTGTTCATATCTTGCTCCAAAGTTGCTTCATAATGTTGCTGTCAGCCTGTTTACATTAAGTTCACTTGTTCCCATGTGTTTTGCTAGTGATCCATGCATCCTATGACCTTGATCTTGCCATGCTTAGCTTCACAAACATGCCTTCTTACTATTGGGTGCCTTGCCATGACATGTATTCCTCTATAGTGAGTTGCACAAGCTCATCTACATGCCTTCATAATTATGTTCCTGCCATGTATGAATCTGTTTAATAACTTGCTATGTTTACGTGGGTGCCATCATATTTTCTGATCCTTTTTGGCTTATGGTCAGTAAGGGTCTTTTGATCTATGCTTTGAGTAGAATCATGCCATGCCTTTGTTTGCTTTTATAAGTTCCTGTAACATGCTGTTTGATAGCTCTAAACATTGTATCGTGATGTTATTTTCTGCAAAGTCTGAATTGTTATAACTTGCAATCTTACCATGCGTGTTTGAGCATGTTCTAGTGATTTCTAGAGATAGTTCAGTGTTCATGTTTTGTAATACTTTACCTGTACATCATGTCCATGCCTTTTTTTATTATGTTGGGGTGTTGTAGCATATAGTTTTGATGCTTGCAATATGCCTAGTCGCTGTTTTTGACAGCTTGTCCTTTAAACTTGTATAGTGTGCATGTGTTGAACCGTTGCTCCGTTTTGAGTGTGCTCTATATGAAACTTCCTTGATTTTGCATATAGTTTCATATTATCATGTTGCATCCTTGTTTTGAGGTGTTTGCTTGATGTTTGTATGCATTTTGCATCAATGCCATGTTTATCTTGTTTTGCTCATATCTTCTAGGCCGTAGCTCCGAATTAAATGAACTTTATATGTAACTTGACTAGAATCTTGTGTAGATCATCTTTGTGCGTCTTAACTTGATGTTTAACAACTTGAACATAAGGTTTATTCAGATCTGGACCAATTTCGAAATTTGCATATGAGGACTTACCGGAATTGTTATATGTTGTTCCCGGCCTCATTTAAACTTGCCTTGATGTGTTGTTCTTGTTTGCATCATCTCTTGCCATAAGTAGCTTCATGTAGCCTTGTCATGCATCATGCTTGTTGTGCATCATGCCTTGTTCATGTGTGGTGTGTTTACTATGTTGTGTGCTTCTTTTCGATAGTTCCTGTTTCGTTGCGATCGTGAGGATTCGTTCGTCTACGCTTGGTTCGTCTTCGTGGCTTCATCTTCTTCATGGACTCGTTCTTCTTTCTTGCGGGATTTCAGGCAAGATGACCGCTACCCTGGATCTCACTACTATCATTGCTATGCTAGTTGATTCGTTCTATCGCTATGCTGCGCTACCCATTACCTGTTTATCAAGCCATCCCAAATTGCCATGAACCTCTAACCTTTGACACCTTTCCTATGTAAACCACTGTTTGGCTATGTTACCGCTTTCGCTCAGCCCCTCCTATAGCGTTGCTAGTTGTAGGTGAAGTTGAAGATTTCTCTATGGTGAACAGGATTTTGGTTGGGATATCACAATATCTCTTATATTATTAATGCATCTATATACTTGGTAAAGGGTGGAAGGCTCGGCCTTATGCCTAGTGTTTTGTTCCACTCTTGCCGCCCTAGTTTCCGTCATATCGGTGTTACGTTCCCGGATTTTGCGTTCCTTATGCGGTCGGGTGATTTATGGGACCCCCTTGACAGTTCGCTTTGAATAAAACTCCTCCAGCAAGGCCCAATCTTGGTTTTACCATTTGCCTCACCACCACCTATCCCTTTCCCTTGGGTCGGCCAACCCGAGGGTCATCTTTATTTTAGCCCCCCCGGGGGCCAGTGCTTGTCTAAGTGTTGGTCCGAACTGAGCCGCCTGTGGGGCCCCCTCGGGGCAACTCGAGGTCTGGTTTTACTCGTAGCCTGTCTCATCCGGTGTTGCCCTGAGAACGAGATATGTGCAGCTCCTATCGGGATTGTCGGCGCATCGGGCGGCTTTGCTGGTCTTGTTTTACCATTGTCGAAAAGTCTTGTAAACCGGGACTCCGAGTCTGATCGGGTCTTCCTGGGAGAAGGTCTATTCCTTCGTTGATCGCGAGCTTGTCATGGGCTAAGTTGGGACACTCCTGCAGGGTATAATCTTTCGAAAGCCGTGCCTGCGGTTATAGGCAGATGGGAATTTGTTAATGTCTGGTTGTAGACAACTTGACACCAGATCCGAATTAAAACGCATCAACCGAGTGTGTAGCCGTGATGGTCTCTTCTCGGCGGAGTCCGGGAAGTGAACACGATTTCTGGGTTATGATTGACGTAAGTAGGAGTTCAGGATCACTTCTTGATCATTACTAGTTGACGACCGTTCCTTTTGCTCTCTTCTCGCTCTTATTTGCGTATGTTAGCCACCATATATGCTTAGTCGCTGCTGCAGACTCACCACTTTACCCCTTCCTTTCCTATTAAGCTTTGCTAGTCTTGATACCCATGGTAATGGGATTGCTGAGTCCTCGTGGCTCACAGATTACTACAACAACAGTTGCAGGTACAGGTTTCGGTGATCATGACGCGAGAGCGATGCTTGCTTGCGTTGAGTTCTTCTTCTGCTTCTTCGATTAGGGATAGGTTCCAGGTCGGCAGCCTGGACTAGCAGGGTGGATGTCGTTTGAGTTTCTGTTTGTGTTTCATCCGTAGTCGGATGATGCTCTGATGTATTGTGATGTTGTATTTGTGTGGCATTGTATGCCTTATGTATGTATCCCCATCTATTATGTAATGTTGATGTAATGATATCCACCTTGCAAAAGCGTTCCAATATGCGGGTCTATCCTTGGTGGGACCTTCGAGTTCCTTTTGGATAGGGTCGCATATTGGGCGTGACAAGTTGGTATCAGAGCCTCGACCGACCCTAGGAGCCCCCTTGATTGATCGTGTAGTTTGGCCGTTGTTGAGTCTAGAAGAAAACTGTTTTCGGAGTCTAGTTATATCAGAGAGTAGGAATTCTTTTTACTCCTCATCCCCTTCGTCGCTCTGGTAAGGAATCTTGACTTAGGTGTCTTGAATTACTTCTCTTCCCCTTCAAATTTTTCTTTAGGTTCACGCAGTTGGTTTTTCGATCGTTGCGTCTCAGCTCTTTTCATCCGGTGCATTTCTCGTCAAGTCGACTCGAGCCTCTTCATCTTTGAGTTCAATCCTCAGTTGTTTTCTTTCCCACCCGCCCTCCCTCTTTTCTTCTTGGAACCAGAGTCCGTATTCGAGTATCCATCCTACTCGTGCGAAGCCTTTGTTTTTTTTCCTCAATGATTTCAACCGGTGTTTTCTCTTCAAGATATTCTTCGGTTTCCCCTTCCAAGTTCCCTTTGTTTCCCCGTCCTCCCACCCTTTTTCTTCCCGGAGTCTGACTCTCTCTCGACCATAAATTTCATTCATGCGAAGCCTCTTCAGTCTTCCCTCAATTATTTCAACCGGTGAATTCTCATTTTGTTCGACATTCTTCATCTCTTTTTCTTCTTCGGTGGACTCAAATCAAGTTTTTTGGGTTGATTATATTCTTTCCCTCAGCTCAAGTGTTTTCCCTGCTCGTTCGCCTCTCGCCAGTTTATCCTTTCGGAGTGCTCAAGACATCTCAGGAGATTCGTCTCTGTTCCAATTAATTCGAGGTTGTCACCTCATTCAAATATTTCAATTGTCCCGGTCCATCATCTATCTGTTCAACATCCCTTTCCAACGGTGTTTTCTCTTCAGTGGGCCCTAACCCACAGGTCTTTTTCCAGGATCTTACTTGACTCTTCTAATTTCCCCAGAGTTATTCTCAATTCTTTTCAAGTCTGACGTAAGAATGGATTTCATTAGTCAGATGACTTTCCAAGATCGATTTCAAATAACTTCATTGTTGGCTCAACCTCTTCTCTTTTCATTCTACCGGAGTATCTCAGTAATTTTGGTGTTGTTTCTCGTCGTCATTTGAAGACCGAAGAAGAGTTTTTCCTCTAAATCTTTCTCATTCTTCCGACGATTCGTGGTTCTAGCTTCATGTTATCCTCTCGAATTATTTCAATTTGTCAGATATTCTTTCTTACCATCCGGAGTTTTTCAGGAGTTGTTTTCCCGTTTCTTTTCATCGGAGGCCATCGTTCCAGAAGAATTCTTCACCCTCATCATTTCAGCTACCGTTTTCTAATTATCCCGGTGCTTCGTTCAAGTGTTTTTTTAGTTAGCTCATGATCTCCTTGTCCTTTTGCATCTAAATCCCCTCTAACATATTTGTTTTTCTAATTCATCCCGGTGATTCATCCTCTTTCATCAGTCATTTTCGAATTCTTACGGTGGTTCGTCCAAGATTCTTTTCTTTGATTATCATTTTAATTCATTCGTTCTTTTCAATCCTACCGGTGGTTCATGAAGATCTTCTCAAGTTTGCGACATGTCATTTCTCAATCCTTTTTTCAAGAAGAATAAGTAATATGCGAAATCCATCTCGTCATCAATTTAATTTGATGAAGGATAAACATACAATAAATCTTATTCTTATTTCATCCAAGTGAGTAATCCCTTCCTTCGGAGTTTGTTCTTGATGAATAAATTCTAGTTCCAAGTATTTTCATCTTTTCTTTTCCGGAGTTCAAAATTTCCTCAGCCATTTCGTCGGAACCTCCATCTAAATCATCGCAAGGCTCATCTTATTCTTTCATCCTCCATTCTATCTCTTCATCCTTTTGTTACCGGAGTTCCTCATGGTGGTTTTTCATGATTTAATTCATTTCTCAAGTGTTCATCAAGATTCTTGTTGGTGGAGTTCAAGTATCTTTTCTTCTCGCATCTCGAAGTGCAATTAATTCTCCGTAATTCTTTTGGAAGTGGAGTTTTGCATTTCTTCATTCTTCTAAGTTATCCAATCATTTTCGTTTGCGGTCGGTTATCACCTCATATTGTTGAGATGTTCTCCATAAGTCCACAACAAACTTATCCTTTCGTTGTTGATTTTCTCAACAAATCCGTTCAACCTTTCCTTCTAATTTCTTTTCATTCAATTCTTTCAATTCTTCCGGAGGCATTGCTTTGTTCATCTCGTCAAGTGCCATCTCTTTGGGTGAAGTTCATGTTCTATTCTATCCATGTTCAATCGGAGTGCTGCCTAAATCCTTTCAGTCTTATTCGTTTTTTTTCTCATCCTAACCACTCCGGTTAGAACGAGTTGTTTCATAGTCTATCGGATTCCGTGAGCTTTTGATTCTCGTCATTCTCGTCGTTCCTCTCTTCTCTCGAGTGCTCTCGATTCTTTGCTTCTCTCTTGAGTTCTTGTTTCACCTCATCCCTTTTTCTCTTTCGTCTCGGTCCTAAGATCTCGGGACGAGATCTCTTGTTAGTGGAGGAGTGTTGTAACGCCCCGGATCCGATGCGCCAGGTGTCCGCCAGTTATTCGCTGTCATTGCCATGTCATTTGCTTACGTGTTGCATTTCATCATTTCATCATGTGCATTGCATTGCATACGTGTTCGTCTCATGCATCCGAGCATTTTCCCCGTTGTCCGTTTTGCAATCTGGCGCTCCTATGCCCTCTGGCGTTCCCCTTTTCTCTCCTGTTGTGAGTGGGTGTTAAACGTTCTCGGAATGGACCAAGGCTTGCCAAGTGGCCTTGGTATAGCACCGGTAGACCGCCTGTCAACTTTCGTGCCATTTGGAGTTCGTTTGGTACTCCAACGGTTAACCGTGTAACCGCAAAGCCTCCTTCTCTTTGCAGCCCAACACCCCTTCCAAAGTGGCCCAAAACCCATCTAACTCCCCTCCATGCTCTCGGTCGTTCGATCACGATCACGTGGCCGAAAACCGCTCCTCATTTGGACTCTCCTAGCTCCCTCTACCTATAAATATAGCCCCTCCCCTGAAATTCCCGCAGTCCAAACCCTAGCCTCTTCCACCTCCGCGCGCCGGACATGCCCACTCCGCCGCCGGACACGTCCAGCCGCCGCGCCGGACGAATCGCGGCTCGCCACGTC
>NC_057798.1:494959656-494983513 GCF_018294505.1 Triticum aestivum
GTCGGCGCCACTCCGCGCCCGGCCGCGCCTCCCCGGTCGTCGCCTCCGCGCCGCCCGGGAGCTTCTCGCCGGAGCTCCACCGCGGCCATGGCGTCCGCTCGCCTCCGCCCCTCGCCGGCTCCCGTCTCCGGCCGGACCCCGCCGCCTCGGCCTCCCTCCGGCCAGATCCGCCTCATCCCGGCCTCCCCGGCCCCGTCCCCGACTTCTCCGGCCGATCTCCGGCGAGATCCGCGCCGCTTTGAAATCCATGCCCGCAGGTTGACCTTCCCCCTCTGAAAATCGTCCAAGTCCCCAGATTTCAGTTAATATCATGCCATGTTTGACCTGTCGTATCTCTGCATCTGTAGCTTCGTTTCATGCGTGTAATATGTCAAATTGTTCGTCTCGACGAGTACATCATTTCATTCCATTGCATCATATTCATTTGAGGTCATATGGATGCCTGAATCATTGTTGTAAGAGTGCTTCATAATGTTTTCTGTTGTCTGTTATCAGAACGAGCTCTTTTGTCATTTTTGCCGTGATTGATGCGTGCATCCTATGAGGTTGATGTCTTCATGTGTCTTGAACTATGCCATGTCTTCTTTATAGTGGTGTATGCCATGCATTTTTGTGATCAATGTGGTGACTAGCACAAGCATGCAAACTAGGCATCGTGATGTTGCTGATTTTAGTCCCTGTTCTGCTGTTATTTCGATGCCATGTAAACTTGATGCTACAGAGAGATCCATGCATATTTTGAGATACTTCAGTAAGGATGTTTTGAACATATGGTTGTTATCTATCCATTCATGCCTTTTGTTGCAATTATGGAGTAGTCTAGCATGTCATTTGAGTGCTCTACTTTTGCTTCAAAATGTTTCCTGGCAGATTGTTTACTTGTTATTCAATTTGGCCAAGTTTGCTATAGTTGATCCTTGCATGCTATGGACTTGTTCTTGACTTGGTTGGTTACACAAACATGTCTTCTTGATGATGCTATTCTTAACTTGTCATGCAATGACTTGTGGTGAGTGAATCGAGCTTGTTAAGTAGTGTTCATGATGTTGCTGTTTTGCTAGACTGAATTTGTTATTTCGTGATGCTATATAAACATGTTGCTACTTATCATTCAATGCATAATCTAGAGATGTTCTATAAACATGTTTTGATCTACATGTCTTGCTCTATCCATCCATGGCCCTGGTTGCATCTATAGATTGCTGTAGATTGTTCATATCTTGCTCCAAAGTTGCTTCATAATGTTGCTGTCAGCCTGTTTACATTAAGTTCACTTGTTCCCATGTGTTTTGCTAGTGATCCATGCATCCTATGACCTTGATCTTGCCATGCTTAGCTTCACAAACATGCCTTCTTACTGTTGGGTGCCTTGCCATGCCATGTATTGCTCTGTAGTGAGTTGCACAAGCTCATCTACATGCCTTCATAATTATGTTCCTGCCATGTATGAATCTGTTTAATAACTTGCTATTTTTACGTGGGTGCCATCATATTTTCTGATCCTTTTTGGCTTATGGTCAGTAAGGGTCTTTTGATCTATGCTTTGAGTAGAATCATGCCATGCCTTTGTTTGCTTTTATAAGTTCCTGTAACATGTTGTTTGATAGCTCTAAACATTGTATCGTGATGTTATTTTCTGCAAAGTCTGAATTGTTATAACTTGCAATCTTACCATGCGTATTTGAGCATGTTCTAGTGATTTCTAAAGATAGTTAAGTGTTCATGTTTTGTAATGCTTTACCTGTACATCATGTCCATGCCTTTTGTTATTATGTTGGGGTGCTGTAGCATATAGTTTTGATGCTTGCAATATGCCTAGTCGCTGTTTTGGACAGCTTGTCCTTTAAACTTGTATAGTGTGCATGTGTTGAACCGTTGCTCCGTTTTGAGTGTGCTATATATGAAACTTGCTTGATTTTGCATATAGTTTCATATTATAATGTTGCATCCTTGTTTTTGAGGTGTTTGCTTGATGTTTGTATGCATTTTGCATCAATGCCATGTTTATCTTGTTTTGCTCATATCTTTTAGGCCGTAGCTCTGAATTAAATGAACTTTATATGTAACTTGACTAGAATCTTGTGTAGATCATCTTTGTGCGTCTTAACTTGATGTTTAACAACTTGAACATAAGGTTTATTCAGATCTGGACCAATTTCGAAATTTGCATATGAGGACTTACCGGAATTGTTATATGTTGTTTCCGGCCTCATTTAAACTTGCCTTGATGTGTTGTTCTTGTTTGCATCATCTCTTGCCATAAGTAGCTTCATGTAGCCTTGTCATGCATCATGCTTGTTGTGCATCATGCCTTGTTCATGTGTGGTGTGTTTACTATGTTGTGTGCTTCTTTTCGATAGTTCCTGTTTCGTTGCGATCGTGAGGATTCGTTCGTCTACGCTTGGTTCGTCTTCGTGGCTTCATCTTCTTCATGGACTCGTTCTTCTTTCTTGCGGGATTTCAGGCAAGATGACCGCTACCCTGGATCTCACTACTATCATTGCTATGCTAGTTGCTTCGTTCTATCGCTATGCTGCGCTACCCATTACCTGTTTATCAAGCCATCCCAAATTGCCATGAACCTCTAACCTTTGACACCCTTCCTATGCAAACCACTGTTTGGCTATGTTACCGCTTTCGCTCAGCCCCTCTTATAGCGTTGCTAGTTGTAGGTGAAGTTGAAGATTTCTCCATGGTGAACAGGATTTTGGTTGGGATATCACAATATCTCTTATATTATTAATGCATCTATATACTTGGTAAAGGGTGGAAGGCTCGGCCTTATGCCTAGTGTTTTGTTCCACTCTTGCCGCCCTAGTTTCCGTCATACCGATGTTATGTTCCCGGATTTTGCGTTCCTTACGTGGTCGGGTGATTTATGAGACCCCCTTGACAGTTCGCTTTGAATAAAACTCCTCCAGCAAGGCCCAACCTTGGTTTTACCATTTGCCTCACCACCACCTATCCCTTTCCCTTGGGTCGGCCAACTCGAGGGTCATCTTTATTTTAGCCCCCCCCCCCCCCGGGGGGCCAGTGCTTGTCTAAGTGTTTTTCCGAACCGAGCCGCCTACGGGGCCCCCTCGGGGCAACTCGAGGTCTGCTTTTACTCGTAGCCTGTCTCATCCGGTGTTGCCCTGAGAACGAGATATGTGCAGCTCCTATCGGGATAGTCGGCGCATCGGGCGGCTTTGCTGGTCTTGTTTTACCATTGTCGAAAAGTCTTGTAAACCGGGACTCCGAGTCTGATCGGGTCTTCCTGGGAGAAGGTCTATTCCTTCGTTGATCGCGAGCTTGTCATGGGCTAAGTTGGGACACCCCTGCAGGGTATAATCTTTCGAAAGCCGTGCCTGCGGTTATAGGCAGATGGGAATTTGTTAATGTCTGGTTGTAGACAACTTGACACCAGATCCGAATTAAAACGCATCAACCGAGTGTGTAGCCGTGATGGTCTCTTCTCGGCGGAGTCCGGAAAGTGAACACGGTTTCTGGGTTATGATTGACGTAAGTAGGAGTTCAGGATCACTTCTTGATAATTACTAGTTGACGACCGTTCCTTTTGCTCTCTTCTCGCTCTTATTTGCGTATGTTAGCCACCATATATGCTTAGTCGCTGCTGCAGACTCACCACTTTACCCCTTCCTTTCCTATTAAGCTTTGCTAGTCTTGATACCCATGGTAATGGGATTGCTGAGTCCTCGTGGCTCACAGATTACTACAACAACAGTTGCAGGTACAGGTTTCGATGATCATGACGCGAGAGCGATGCTTGCTTGCGTTGAGTTCTTCTTTTGCTTCTTCGATCAGGGATAGGTTCCAGGTCGGCAGCCTGGGCTAGCAGGGTGGATGTCGTTTGAGTTTCTGTTTGTGTTTCATCCGTAGTCGGATGATGCTCTGATGTATTGTGATGTTGTATTCGTGTGGCATTGTATGCCTTATGTATGTATCCCCATCTATTATGTAATGTTGATGTAATGATATCCACCTTCCAAAAGCGTTCCAATATGCAGGTCTATCCTTGGTGGGACCTTCGAGTTTCTTTTGGATAGGGTCGCATATTGGGCGTGACAGTCTCGGGGCCCAGAGGCGGTCGTCTGGTTTATGTGTATAAGGATTAGATGGGTGCGAACCCTTCTACCAGTGGAGGGGGGTGGCTTATATAGAGGACGCCAGGACCCCAGCCTACCCACGTAGTAGAGGGTTAAAGTACATTAAGGCCGGACGTTACTGGTAACGCCCTACATAAAGTGTCACCATGACCATTGAGACTACTTAATTACAGACCGTTTGGATACAGAGTAGATCCTGAATTTCTGATGGTCGAGTGAGTCTTCATGGTCGAGTGTCTTCTAGCCGGTCGAGTGGAGTCTCTCTTGGTCGAGTGGAGCCTCTCCTGATCGACTGGAAGGTAGCTTCGTCTAAGGATGTCCTTGATTATGGTATCCTAAATAGGTCCATGACCCTACCCTAGATACATAACATCATCACCTCCCGCCGATTTTCGGGGATGCACGCAAGCTCACGCCATTTTCATGCTCGCATGAGCTCCGCGCCGCGTTCCCCTCCCCTGCATACGTGATTTAGGGGAATACAAGCTATCAAATGCGTGCTTGAGGATTTTCGGGGATGCACGCAAGCTCACGCCATTTTCATGCTCGCATGAGCTCCGCGCCGCGTTCCCCTCCCCTGCATACGTGATTTAGGGGAATACAAGCTATCAAATGCGTGCTTGAGGACTTGTTGCTGCTACGTTACCAAAGAGACAAACGTACTACTTGAGGCGCTGATTTTTTTTTTTTGAGATCCCACTTGAGGCGCTGATTGGAGGCGAATCGTCCCCGAGAAGACGCTGCACCGTATCACTCTCAAGTGAGAAATCCATTCTCCCGGGCCCGCCGTCGCGGGGCTGATTACCCTTGCCCCACGGCGCTGCAGCCAGCGGATGCGATCGCACGACCCATTCGCCACGATGCATCTCCTTGCTCTCCGCATCAATAATCCCACCGTCGTTACGTAACGTGCACCACTCTGCGTATGCAACAAACAAATACGATGCCGGTCAGTGTACACGTTCAAGTGCCAATTCGTGAGTAATCATAGAGGCGGAGAGCATCCAAATATTCCGGCTCGCCGTTCACACACCAGCGCTGGACGGGCACGGCGAGAGGAGCGAGTCTCGCCAGGGGACAAGGGAGGGAGGCGCACGCGGAGCACAGGACAAAGACAAAGCCGTGACATTTCTACGGGGCCTCGGGAGCAGAAACCGAGGGGGGAAACAGACACTTCAGGTTTGTCACCACGCCACCATCACATCCCTGCGCTGCGCTTTATATGTCCGTCTGACTGACCACATATCCGCCCACGACCCATCCAGTCTCCCCGAGCAACTGGCCCCTCCTCTCTTCGTCTTCCTCTCACAAGGCTAGCCTAGCCAGCAGCAATGGCTAGAGCACCGCTGCTGCTGCTGCTTGTTCCTCTTCTCGCGGCGGTGTGCCTCGCGTCCTTGGCCCCCGGCGCCAATGCGGCGGGGAGGAAGATGGTCGGCGTCTACGAGCTCAGCATGGGAGATTTCTCTGCCAAGGTCACCAACTGGGGCGCCACCGTCACGTCCGTCGTCTTTCCGGATTCCAAAGGTATGTCTTGGGATCTCGCTTTGGTTCATCTTCTTGGATCTTCCGATGCTTTTGTGACCGCCATTAGGAATTCTGCCTGAGCTTTTCTTTCTCTCTGCCAGGGAATTTGGGCGATGTTGTCCTTGGCTATGACACCATCGCTGAATATGTTGTAAGTTCATACACTTGATCCTTCTCATAAACCCACTCTTCTTTAGTGATTGTATGCATCTCTACTCTGTTTTCTGGAGAGCACTGTATCCTCTGCCTCTGCCACAACTTGTGAATTCTTCAGCTTTCGCATCCTAGATTGATGTAAGATTGTAGAACAGCGTAACGTACAGAGCATGCGGCAATCTCAGCTTAATTACATATTAGTATTATGTTTCATTTCGAAACGGCAATGGACTTAATTGGTGATTGAAACATCCCATAAATTGCTGTCAGGTGTCAAATCATTCCGATTTCACATATCAAGCTCATCAACTCATTCACAACCCGAATCGCCGGCTTCAGCATGAGTTAAAATTTTCCACACAAGCTGGTCCAACTTTGAAGACATGGTACTCCGTACTAAACAATCCGCGCACTAAGTTATGTTGCAATCGCCACGCCTCACTTGCGTGGACGACACCGGTGTGGCAAAGTTACATAACAAAACATGTAAAGCGATTAGCTGGACGCCATTCTATGAGCTACGCCGGTGGCCATGTTACCCGTGAAAATAGCGTATGACCACGCAAAGGACAAGCGACAACCTCACCATGTGATGCCGGTCTTGATCACCATTAACTTATCCTCCACTTTTAGTTTTTCTTTAAAAAAATTCAATCAAGTGTCTTTGGGGCAAGCTTCACTTCTCCATGTCAAATAAGGTTACAATTTAGTCACACGAAGCCAGCCAAGCAAGTTGTTGAAAAAGTTACATCCATCGTTTTCAAAAGGGAAATATCTGCATGCAATCCCGGAAAGGAAAAGTTTTATGAAAAACCCAGAGAATGACAGTTCAGAGTGATTAATTGTAGCCGATCATCTCCTCAAACTCAAAGGGTAAATCTTAACACCTTACTCAAGTGGTTTTCTGACGAATCTTTGCCATTCAGAACGGATCCAGTTACTTTGGAGCGCTTGTTGGACGAGTAGCCAACAGGGTGGCCAAGGCGCGCTTCGTGCTCGATGGAAAAGTCTACCACCTATATGCCAACGATGGCAAGAACGCACTTCATGGTATTTATGCTCCACAGTTTAGATATGTTGTTCTGTGAAACAAACTCATGGTAGGTATGTATACAAGCAATCAAGTTATTTATTTATCTTGCTCCTGCTCAGGCGGTCATAGGGGCTTCAGCAAAGTTATATGGACGGTGAAGGAATATGTCAGTGGTGGTGACTCCCCACACATCACGCTGTACTATCATAGCTTCGACGGAGAGCAAGGTAGCGGTTATTTAGTCTAAATTTCTACTTCTTTGTTTTCCTTATCTTGAAATATCGGTCACTTTCAAGTAGTACTATTCAGCAAATCTGAAGAAAATCTGGATCACTGCTACTGCATATTTGACCACTGACCTTGTGTGTTGTACTCATATGGGAGTTTAAGAGCTGAAACATCAGCCATGATCTAATGTAGTAGGAGTAGTGGACAGTAGTAACCAAAACAAACCTAGAATTTCAAACTTTTACAGTATAGATAATTAGGTCTCATCATGAAGAGTAGCAGTGAAACTCACATTTCACAAGATCCAGAGCACAGGATGCAAGCTAGGTTTCCTAAGAATAGAAACAGTACTTTCTGGTATGAAGAATCGACTTGGGTCTAGCAAATTTTCAATTTTTGCATACCTGAAAAACATTCTTCCACTTTTAAAATGAAAAAAAAAACTGGCCGAGGCAAATATCCGCCCAAGATCATCTATCAAGTAGCAGTGCCCACACCATGATGCGTTCATGTGGTCCTGTATGTGTATCATCCACTTGACATGATTGATTATCTTGCTCGGTTGGGTGCTTCCTTTCCCCCTCCCTTTTTGCTATCTAACACAACAGTCCAAGATAACCATCTTGACGGTTTTACTGTCGTATGACTTTGTAAGGTTTTGTGAGAATAATTAATAAAGTGGTCGTATGCATTGTTCAGATGCAGAGGCCGGGGGTCCTCCTCCTTTTCTAAAAAAAAAAAAAATCTTAACGGCTGAATGGCATCGTGCACGCTGAGAATCTAGTCTAGTAAAGAAAAAGAAAATAGTTGCAAATGTTTTTTCTCCTCTACAAAGTGCATGCGCGGTGCAATTGAGTACAGTTTTGTCTCTGAATTACAGGGTTTCCCGGGGCCCTGGACGTGTACGTGACGTACGAGCTGTCGAGCCCGTACGTGCTGAGCGTGCGCATGAACGCGACGGCGCTGGACAAGGCCACCCCGGTGAACCTGGCGCAGCACACGTACTGGAACCTGGGCGGGGAGGGCAGCGGCGACGTCCTGGGCAACACGGTCCAGCTCTTCGCGTCCCGGTACACGCCCGTGGACGCGACGCTCATCCCCACGGGGCAGCTGGCGCCCGTGGCCGGCACGCCCTATGACCTCCTGGCGCCGACCTCCGTGCGCGAGCACCTCCGCCAGGTCGTGGGCGGCAGCAGCAACGGCAGCACCATCTACGGCTACGACATCAACTACGTGGTCGACGGGGACGCGCGCGCGCTGCGCAAGGTGGCGGCCGTCCGGGACGGCGCGTCCGGGCGCGCGCTGGAGCTGTGGGCGGACCAGCCCGGGGTGCAGTTCTACACCGGCAACTTCCTCCAGGACGTCAAGGGGAAGGGCGGCAAGACGTACGGGCAGTACGGCGCGCTGTGCCTCGAGACGCAGGGGTTCCCCGACGCCGTGAACCACCCCGACTTCCCGTCGCAGATTGTGAGGCCTGGCCAGGCGGCGTACAAGCATGACATGGTGTTCAAGTTCTCCTTCTAGCTAGAGCTGGTCGACCCAAGGATGGGCACCGCTGTTTAGGCACCTTCAGTCGAGTGACCGGTCTCCTGATGTTCTGACTCTTTTGGTGTCGGTACTTGGTAGGAAGATCAGCAATAATACTCTCGGGTACAAGGCTATTTTTGCACTGAAAACTGAGAAATTTATGGGATGCCCCTCGTGTACGGGTGCGTCGACATATCCCAAACCGTCCTCAACGCCGGTTATAGGCCAGTCCACGTGCAGTAAAAGCATCTCCAACAGCCGCACAACGTTAAAAAATCGGTTGCAACGCGCCGATCGTCTGTTTTTGCGCGACGCGGAGCGCTGGCTCCAGCGGCTGCTGTAAAATTTAGCTCGCGCGAGTAGCTCTAGCAGGTGCTGCAAAAATACTATGCGCGCGCTCTCGCACAAACAACATATGCACTATAAACACAACCAAGAAGATCAAACACAAACAAAATAAATCAACAATAAATAGTTCAATTTCATTATTACAACTCAAAGAAATAGTTTATCTTTCAATACAACAAATAGTTTAACAATACAATATCAAACGCACAAATATGATGCTCTTTGTCGGCCACCATGACCACCACTCCTCGATGAGATCCTTCTGAAGATCATCATGCGTTTCGGCACGTCGAATGGAATGATAAGAGGCAACAAAACGGGCCACCCTGGCAGCCCTCCGCCGCACTCGCAGGGGAGGTCCCAAGAGCTCATAATGAGATTAATCTACATCTTGACCACGCTCATTCTCGATGATAATGTTGTGCATGATCACACAAGTGTGCATGATGTACCAAAGCATCTTTTGATATCAAAATCTAACCGGTCCTCTCACAATAGCAAATTGGGCTTGCAAAATCCCAAAAACTCTCTCCACATTTTTTCTAGCCGCCGTCTGAGCATTGTGGAAATCAAGATTTTTCTTACCTTGCGGTTTTTTCAACGGCTCCACAAATGTTTGCCTCTTTGTATAGATGCCATCTGCAAGATAGTAGCCATAGTTATATGTACGGCCATTTGCTACAAACTGCACCGGTGGCAGTCACCATTTGCAATCTTATTCATTAGTGGTGACCGATTAACGTCGTTGATGTCATTCAAAGATCCAGGCATTCCAAAAAAAAGCATGCCAAATCCAAGTCCGTTGATGGCCACCACTTCAAGGATTATATTGGAACCCTTTTTTTGGCCATGGAATTGGCCATGCCATGCCTTAGGACAATTCTTCCAACTTCAATGCATGCAATCTATTGAGCCAAGCATACATGGGAAGCCGCGAGCTTTGTTCATCTCCAATAGCCTTGCGGCGTCTTCAGCATTGGGAGATCTCAAATACTCCTGGCCAACACTTGCACAATTCCGACTGCGAAGCGCTTGACACACATGATGGCTTGACTCTCACCCATTGCCAAGTGATCATCAACTAGATCAACGGGGATACTGTATGCCAACATACGCAAAGTGGTTGTCACCTTCTGAAAGGTGCTATACCCGAGCTCTCCGGCGGCATTTCTCCTTTGTTGAAAAAACCGATCATGGCTCGCTAGTTTCTCTGCAATGCGCCTGAACAACTCGGTGCTCATCCAAAACCTGCGCCGGAAGTACGAATCGAGGCACACGGGATTATCCGCAAAATAGTGCCTGATCAATCTGTTGTGGGCATCAATCCTATCCCTCTAAATTTTCTGCCAACCCATAACCGAACCATCGTGCTTCGATTTTTATTGATGTGCATAGCTAGGATCATCGCAAGATCCTTCTCCTCTTCCATATCCAATTCTTCTTCGGAAGAATCATATGACAAACTCATATACAATTGAAAGTGCTAGTTATCGACTAGAGGGGGGTGAATAGGCGATTTTTATCAAAGTCTTCAAAACGTGGAAGTTTCGAAGAGAAACAATAGAAATGACCTAGTTGATATGCAGCGGAAGATAAACTACAACAAGCAAGCCATAGTCAAGTATGCAATAGCGTTAATGTACGAAGACTAATAGCAGCTAGGTAGTAGGATCGGGATGGAAGATAGTATGAAGCCAATCAACAATAGTAGTCAAGCAATGAAGTCAAACAGATAAGACAGATAGGCAATGACTTCACGAAGACAAACTCAAAGTAAAGGAGGGAAGAGATAGAACTAGTCACTTGTTGAAGACACATGATTTGTTGGACCAGTTCCAGTTGCTGTGACAACTGTACGTCTGGTTAGGGAGGCTGAGATTCAACTCAGAAGACCGTGTCTTCACCTTATTCCCCTTGAGCTAAGGACACTTAGTCCTCGCCCAATCACTCTGGTAAGTCTTCAAGGTAGACTTCCAAACCTTCACAGACTTCGTTCACCCGGCAATCCACAATGACTCTTGGATGCTCAGAACGCGACGCCTAACCGGCTGGAGGATACACAGTCCTCAAGTGTAATAAGTCTTCAGGTCACACAGACAGAAAGGCTTCAGTGATGCCTAACACTCTTTGGCTCTTGGTGTTTGGGCTTTGTCCTCGCAAGGATTTCTCTCTCAAAGGCTTCGAGGTGGGTTGCTCTCAAAACGACAAAAGCCGTAAACTAACTCTGAGCAGCCACCAATTTATGGTGTAGGGGGTGGGCTATTTATAGCCACAAGGCAACCCTACCTGATTTGTCCGAAATGACCCTGGGTCACTAAGGAACTAACACGTGTTCCAACGGTCAGATTTCAAACACACGCGGCAACTTTACTTGGGCTACAAGCAAAGCTGACTCATCTAGCTCTGGATAAGATTTGCTCTCATTGTCTTCGCTCGAAGACATAGGATTTGGGTTGAGCATCACTTCAGTCACTCTGACTTAGTTCACTTGGACCCCACTTAACAGTACGGTGGTTCCTATGACTCAACAAAGAAGAAAAGGAAACAACGAAACCACACAGTCTTCGCGCTCCATAGTCTTCATGCAATGTCTTCTCATGTCATAGTCTTCAATATTAATATCTTCTCATACCACCATTGTCTTCAATGTCTTCATACATTTTTAGGGGTCATCTCCGGTAGGTAAACCGAATCAATGAGGGACACTACCTGCGTTATCCTGCAATTCTCACAAATGCATTAGTCCCTCAACCAACTTTGTTGTCAATACTCCAAAACCAACTAGGGGTGGCACTAGATGCACTTACAATCTCCCCCTTTTTGGTGATTGATGACAAACTGGTTGAAGTTTTCAACGGGGATAAAGTATGTGAAATTGTAAAGGATAGGAATTGTCTTCATAAGTAGCAACGACTCCCCCTGAAGATGTGCATATAAGTAATTTTGCTTTTGGAATGCAAATGCACATGGCAGGTTGTACTTGTGGAGATCCACTTCAACTTATGAAGATAATTCATCATGCATGAAATGATATAGCAAATAGGATGACATGCATAATGAAAAATGGACGTCTGCAGGATGATCTAAGTGCGGAAGTTATCATCGCATCACAGTAAAGCAAATAAGTAGCAGACGACCATCAAGTTTAAGTGTTACAACTCAAAGAACGAAGTGTATCAAAGGCAAGAGTTGTAAGCACTTAGGCAAAAAAAATGCAACCGCCCATATGAACCCGCTTGAAGACTGTCAACTCATACGCTTCTCCCCCTTTTGTCAGTAAGGACCAAAAAGGTTTGAAGACATAGAGCATCTACTCGTCCTCATGAGTAGGTGAAGCAGCAGGGTTATCGTCGTTGGTTGGTGGTGCAGACGAACTTGGTGCAGCGTCGATGCGTGCAGTTGTAGGAGGTGGTGAAGTAGCATCATCTTCATCATCGATCACTCTGGCATTGACAATTGCCGCGGAGGAAGAATATTCAGAGTCTTCAAGAGATGGAGTGCGACGTAGGACAGCAGTCCGTGGAGGAGTGGAGTCAAACTGGAATCTTTCATTGAAGCCATCGTCTTGAAGATCTGCTTCCGCACTAAGCAGGGTCAAGCTCTTCCATGATCACCGGCAAGTTTCATGAGCAACAAAGGCATTCTTGGTGGCAAGGTTACGAATGCGATTGACATCCACCAAGAGGCTTTGCATCTGTCTTTTGAGCCAAAAGTGATGTTTATCCTGTTTCTGGTGAAGGGCCACAAGAAGTTCTCGGTCATTGAGAACGCGAGAACGCTTCCGAGGCCTTTGTGCAATGGTGCTTTCAGTGGCTTCAGTAGGTGCTCGATGAGGCAGACGAGTATTTTCGGCCAATGGATAGACTCATGTTGCTGCTTGAACACCTTCAATGGGTTGAGTGAAGCTTTGGTGCTCGGCATTCTGAAGACAAAGAGGCTTCTTGGCAGGGTCAGAATATATGGCTTCAACTGACATATCAACCTCTGGTAGGAAGATCACATGATTGCGAGCAGATGGTTGATAGTTGATAGATAAGTGTCGCTTCATGAGCCGCATGACCCATGGAGCATAAAACTTCAGACCAAACATATCAGATCCAGAAGCAGCAAGTTGCCTGATGAAGAAATCTTGCGCATTGAAGCTGATGCCATTGAGAATGTAGAAGACCAATGTCTTCATGGCTCCTTCGAGTTTTGCAGCTGATGAATGTCCTTTGATAGGCCATAGAGTCCACCTGATGATGTGATATATGGTGCGCGACAGATACTCAAGGTCATCAACAAAGAACTCCTTTGGATATTCAGCATCACGTGGCAAAGGCTTCATCATGCTCAATACCTGACTCATATTGGGTTCAGGCTTATGGAAGATGCTTTCCAGAGCATTGCAGTGATTTTGACAACCAGGTTCATAGAGTTCTCCTGGAGTGGATAGGCCTGTAAGCTCAATGATGTCGAGAGCTTTGGCTTCATGATGAACATTTCCTGTCATCCACTCGAGAACCCATGTCTTCGTATCTCAGTTATAGCCGTGAATGTGTAGAGTAGCATAGAATTGAAGCAATAGCTCTTCATTCCAGTGTTCTTTATTTGTGACAAAATTGAGCAGCCCAGCATCACGAAAGCAGTCAAGTGCTTCTTCTAAGCAGGGCAGTCCAGTAATGGCTTCAGTGTCGAGGCGCATATGAGGGAAAATGCGCCCTTGATCATACAGAACACAGGAGTAATAGCTTCGCTGCTGATGACTCCAGAACCGATCTGATGATATTCTTGGCTTCGTGTAGGGGTTCTTTGAGTTGTCAAAGAATGTGTTGTGACTCTTGAAGCCATTTGCATTGAAAGACCCTGGTGAGTTTGCAGTACCTAGAAACCTTGGCAGTCTTGGCTTGGGCTTCTGGACCTGAGGCCTATGATCAATGTGATAGTCAAATTGAGGACCAGAGACAATAGGCGGAGGGACCAGAATGAGCCATCTTACTGTGATTAGCTCGCCATGGTTGTATACTTGCTCGATTGTATAGGGCCTTGGTGGCGGAACAGGAGCAATGGCAGTAGCTGAGGCTTCAGGCTGCACAACAGGTGCTTCAGGAGCAGGTGCTTCATTAGCTTCAGGTGCAGTGGCCTCATTAGCTTCAGGCACACTGGTTGGTTCAAGCTCCACATTAGCGTCAGCCATGACAACGTCATCGGCTTCATTGTCGTTGGTGGTGGCAGCTTCAACATTTTCAACCTCCTCTTGATGAACAGGAGGGTCGGGCACTGGCACGTTCACATCAGGAGCAGCTTCTTCAATAACTGGGGGAGTAGGGACACGTACGTCTTCTTGATTCTCTTCGGCTGATGCATCCGGAATGTCTTCAGCAGCTTGGGCTTCAGACATGGAGACATTCATAGTTGGAGTGGGTTCAGAAAATACTTGACGTGCAACAGGTTGGCGTTGCACTTCTCCTTCTGGAACGCTCGACAGAGGGACTTGAGGCCTTGGTCCTTTGCGAAGCCTTTGTAGTACAGGCGACACCTTTGGAAATGGAGTGGGCAGGTCCTCATCCTCTTCAACTTGTACGGATGGTGTGGTTTTTTGTTGTTGGGGAGTACTTGGGGAGTCTTGTTGCCGTGGGTGATCAGCCCACGATGCATCCTGAGAAATTGGCATCAGAGGACGACCAATGCTGATGATTTCGCTGTTCGTACGAACATGCGATGATACCACATTATATTCGATCTGAGGAAGAACTTCATCATCTTCAACATTGTCATCATGACCAATGTCTTCAGCAGCGGTGGGTTCAGCTGCTGGTATATCTTCAGCTTCAGGAGCCTCTGTGGAAGCAGGCTCATGAACAGTCATGCGAAGTTCTTGGGATGCAGATGCAGGACAAACCACTGAGATGGGTTCAACAACAAGGGGCTCTGTGGGAGCAGCCCGATTCTTCTTGGTCTTGCACTTCTTCTTGGAGGGAGCGGCATCAGATGCTTCAGTATTCTTCCTCTTTCTGGCTTCAGCCTCGGTAGCCCTCGTCTTCTTCTGTTCAGAAGCGGTTGTGGTGACCTTTGGCTTCGAGTCAGTCATGCTACTTGGGAAGATAATGCGAGGGGCTTCTTGGCTTGAAGGTGCAGGCTGGTCAGCAGGAAGCTTCTTCTTTTTCTTTGCAGCCATCCTGGGGTCGATGCCAGGACGACCAAGTGACTTGCGCTTCTCAGCCTGATTGTAGGCAAGCACACACTTATGAGCCAATCTCTACATGCGCTCACGAGAGCCTTGAGCTTCTTGGCGCTTCTTCAGAAAAGCTTCTTTAAGCTCATGCAGCATGACCTTGAAGTTTCTGACGTCTTGAACATTGAGCTTCGCCACATGCTTCTTGAATTGAGCCTTCTCATAATCAATTTTGTTCTTCATCTCAATGATGCGCTGAGCAAGAGCCAGCTCAGAAGCAATGGCGCCATTGGAAGAGACACTGAGGCCAATGGAAGCTGCAAATCTTCAAAGCTTTGATTGGGGGTGTCGAACCACTCATCAATGAAGTTATGGATGATTGCCACGTCAAAGAGAGGCAAGTTGTTGAAGATTTCTTCTTCTTCCTTGCTCTTTATCAGTTGCTCAAGGGCATCATCAGCAAGATCTTCATCACTTGACAGATCAATGGGTTCTTCACACAGAATGGCGGCAGGAGTCAAGGCTTGATCAGTATGCCTGACAAGTTGCTTTTTCTTCCCCGTCTTCTTGGAGATGCGGGATTGATCTTCAGACTGCACACTGGCTTCAGGAGGTGCAGTGGCCAGTGGCTTCACACGAGAAGCTTTTGGAGGTGCAGCTGATGATGAAGCCTTAATCTTCTTTGGCTTCTGCGGCCTTGTTGGAGGAGCTGGGGCTTCATCAGAATCAGCATCATTGTCAGAATGATCCACTTTGGCACCTTGTACCAAGATGTAGGACATGAGGCCATCAAGGTTTGCAAAGGGGCCAATTCTATTTTCTTCAGCTTCACGTGTGCCATCATCACGGGGAGCAGAGGGGCCAGGATTGAAGTCTAATCCCCATGACTTCTTGTTTTCCTTTGCTGAAGCCTTAGCAAACTGGAAGTTGTGCTTGAAGAGATTGTCGTCACGACACCAGAGCAATGATGAAGGGTCGGCTTCTTCAGGCTGTGGTCCATGGACCATGCAAGGATAGAAATCTTGTGGGATATCTTCAGCTCTGTTCTTGGGTTGAAGACCTCGATAGAGAATATCGCCCCAAGGACTCTTGATTGCATTCTTCTCTGCATATTCCTTGGTTACGAAGTTGTACTTGAACCACTCTTCAGCCCAATAGCGTCGAATCCATTGGATTCGTGTCTTGCGCTGATGATATGTCTCTTCAGGATCTGTCTTGTAGAGCTCTGCTAGGTCATCAGGCAGATCTTTGGATGTTCCTTCTCGGCGCTGTCTGCCACCCTTCCTTGCTGATTTTTCTGCAGCCGTGAACTTCAAACTGAATGGCTTCAATATGTTCAAAGGCTTCAGAGACTTTCGCTTGCTGGTCAAGCAGGAACTGGCTTCAGGAGAATTGATATGATGTTGTAAGTATTCTGCAAACGAATGAAGACTATGAGAACCAAGGGATTCTCCCACGGACATGTACCTGTGACAGCATTAGAGATGCGAGGGAAGGGGAAGAGGTCATATGCATTCTCAGAAGATTTTGAAGATAAATTAGTTTGAAGACATTGACCTCATGATGCGAAGACATTCACTTATGTGAGGTGAGTTGGTTCCAGATTTGTACCAATCCGTGAATAAGTACAAGTGAGGAATCAAACTAGATAGGAAATCTAAGTGAATAGACTAGGCATTATGAGATGCAGACAGAATAGATCTAACATTGAGTAGGTAGAAACCACTTTCGGTAAATAGGATGAATCTATGACGATAAAAAAGGTGGTAAAAATAGAGTTATAATTACCGCACGAAGAACTGCTAGATGGGATGAATAGGAGACCGAGCAGTTCAGCCCACCGTGCCCTAACTTGGCGACGGAGGACACCTACGGTGACGGCGGAGAGGACGATGTCCGCGGCCGGCGTGAGGACGGCGTCGGAGAAGTCGCGGAAGCTAAGCGCTTCATCACCGGCGTCATCGAGAGCTAGCGGTGGCGCTAGGGTTTTGACGAGGTGGAGAGGTGGAAGAAGGTTTTCTTGACCGCAGGGGACACGTATTTATAAGTAGGTGTGCGGCACTGCGCAATTACGTAGGTGCCCCTGTCTATTCACATCCGTGGGACACGTGGCAAGCATGCAACATACTCAGAGTTGTCCCACGTTCCCACGCCCGCCAGGCATGTCAGAGAGTTGTTCCGACTTCTCCGGATATCGACAATAAAGATGAATCATTTAAATAGGACTTGATGTTTGTCTCTGTGTCTTCTGCAGACTAGGACGCAGAGAAGACATTCGACAGTTTCAATAGAATGCATATGATTTGGACAGATAGAGTTTGAGATAGAAAGCACAGAGAGGTTAGGGTCCGATCACATTCACTTAGTTCAAAAGATTCAACTTGAAGACATAGCTATAAGTGAATGTTGTAGAGGACAGAACACTAGTATATATATATATGCAATCAAATCATCATAGCACAGAAAATCATGAAGATAAGTTGAAACTGAAGACAAACCAAATGCGAAGTCTTTGCAAAAGTAACGCCATGAGTGAAACACTTCAAACAGAGAAATTTGGTGGTGGCGTTACCCACCGTATAGGAAGTATTAGACCTAGACACGGCGCACAATTATCGTGGCGCTCCGAAGTCAAATTCCATGTTAATGTATTCACACTCAGAGTGTAAATCTTCATTGATTGAAGATATACATTACTTTGTGTGTTGCACATCTAAGTCATCAACATGCATAAGTGTTAGGATGTGTGCCTGATCACAGGACATTAGAGGATTCCAAGATATTTAGCTCACACCGTAAATTGCAAAACCTTTTCTCATCCAAGGGCTTTGTGAAGATATCTGCAAGTTGCTCTTCAGTGTTGACGTGAATGATATCGATATCTTTCTTCATGACATGATCTCTGAGAAAGTGATGACGAATTTCAATGTGATTTATATTCGAGTGTTGGAATGGATTGTTGGCTATCTTGATGGCACTCTCGTTGTCACAGAAGAGAGGTACTTGTTTTAGGTTGATGCCATAGTCCTTGAGAGTTTGCTTCATCCATAGAAGCTGAGCACAACAGGATACAGCAACAATGTATTCAGATTCAGCAGTTGAGAGAGATACACAATTCTGCTTCTTTGAAGACCAACAGACAAGTGATCGACCAAGAAAATGACATGTGCCTGATGTAGACTTGCGATCCACCTTGTCACCAGCATAATCAGCATCCGAGAATCCAACCAACTCAAATTTTGAGCCCTTGGGATACCATAATCTGAGTGTTGGGGTGTAAGCCAAATATCTAAGAATTTGCTTCACAGCTAAGTGATGCGATTCCTTTGGTGCCGCTTGGAATCGAGCACACATGCAAACACTAAGCATAATATCTGGCCTAGATGCACATAGATAAAGTAAAGAACCAATCATGGAGCGGTATACCTTTTGATCGAACTCTTTACCATTGTCGTCGGGACCAAGGTGGTGTTTGGCTGGCATTGGCGTCGTATAACCTTTGCAGTCTTCCATTCCAAACTTCTTCAGACAATCTTTGAGGTATTTTTCTTGAGATATGAAGATGCCATTGCTTTGCTGACGAATTTGAAGACCAAGGAAGAACTTCAGTTCTCCCATCATGGACATCTGATATTGCTCTTGCATCATGTATCCAAACTCATCACTATATTTCTGGTTGGTGTAGCCGAAGATAATGTCATCCACATATATTTGGCACACAAACAGTTCGCCATCATATGTCTTCGTGAAGAGTGTGGGATCGAGGGATCCTGGTTTGAAACCTTTGCTCTTCAGGAAGTCTTTGATCGTATCATACCATGCACGAGGAGCTTGTTTGAGGCCATACAATGCTTTGTTTAGCTTGTACACCATATCAGGATGTCTTGGATCTTCAAAGCCAGGTGGTTGAGCGACATATACTTCTTCTTCAATCTTTCCATTGAGAAATGCACTCTTCACATCCATTTGATATAGCAAGATGTTGTGATGATTAGCATAGGCTAGCAGTATGCGAATAGCTTCAAGCCTAGCAACAGGAGCAAATGTTTCATCGAAGTCAATTCCTTCAACTTGAGTATATCCTTGAGCCACAAGACGTGCTTTGTTTCTGATGACTTGACCATGCTCATCTTGCTTGTTTCGATATATCCATTTCTTTCCAATAATGTTATGCTTGCGAGGGTCAGGTCGCTTGACAAGTTCCCAAACATTATTCAGCTTGAACTGTTGAAGTTCTTCTTGCATGGCTTGAATCCATTCAGGTTCCATAAAAGCTTCAGCAACTTTCTTGGGTTCTGATATTGACACAATTGAAAAGTGCCCACAGAAGTTTGCTAACTGTGTTGCTCTTGAGCGAGTAAGCGGACCAGGCGCATTGATGCTATCAATTATCTTCTCGATTTGTACTTCATTTGCAACACGAGGATGAACTGGACGAAAACCTTGCTCATGCTGATCATTGTCATCATTGGGAGGATTGTCTTCGGTCTGAGCATTGTCTTCAGGTTGGTTTGGTGCAAAACTAATAAGTTCCTCTTCAGGCTGTGCTTCAGAGGGCATGATTTCACCAGTTCCCATCAGCTTGATAAATTCACTGGAAGGAGCTTCATCTAGTGTGCTTGGCAGGAGCTCTCGTTGTGAACCATTGGCTTCATCAAATCGCACATCCACTGTTTCAACGATTTTGTAGTGGAAGAGGTTGAAGACTCTGTAGGAGTGTGAATCCTTTCCATAGCCAAGCATGAAGCCTTCGTGAGCTTTGGGTTCAAATTTTGACTTGTGATGGGGATCCTTGATCCAGCATCTATCACCAAAGACTCTGAAGTAGCTGACATTTGGCTTCTTGCCAGTAAGGAGCTCATAGGATGTTTTGCCCAGAAGCTTATGGATGTAGACACGGTTGATGATGTGACAAGCTGTATCAATAGCTTCAGGCCAGAACTTTCTTGGTGTCTTGTACTCGTTGAGCATTGTTCGAGCCATCTCAATGAGGGTTCTGTTCTTGCGCTCAACAATGCCATTTTGCTGAGGTGTGTAAGGAGCAGAAAATTCATGAGTGATTCCCATTGTATCCAGATAAAGATCAAGGCGGGTGTTCTTGAATTCAGTGCCGTTATCACTTATGATATGCTTGATCTTGACGCCATAGTTATTCATTGCTCGATTGGCGAATCGTCTGAAGACATCTTGTACTTCAGTCTTGTAGAGAATTATGTGCACCCATGTGTATCTTGACTAGTCATCAACAATGATGAAGCCATAGAGACACGCCGTTGTTGTGAGGGTGGAGTAGTGAGTAGGGCCAAATAAGTCCATGTGCAACAGCTCAAAGGGTTGAGATGTCGTCATGATTGTCTTTGAGGGGTGCTTGGCCCTCGTCATCTTCCCAGCTTCGCAAGCACCACACAAATGATCTTTCTTGAACTTGACACCTTCGATGCCTATGACATGCTTTTTCTTGACGAGAGTGTGTAAGTTCCTCATGCCAGCATGCCCTAGCCTTCGATGCCAGAGCCATCATTCTAAAGCTTTTACAAGAAGACATACGGCAAGCTGTGGACCTGCTGAGAAATCTACCATGTATAGATCACCTTTCCTATACCCTTCAAAGACTAGAGACTTGTCAGATTCCATTAGTACAAGGCAACGATATTTTCCAAATATCACAATCATGTTTAAGTCACAAAGCATTGAGACAGACATTAAGTTGAATCCAAGGGATTCAACAATCATCACTTTATCCATGTGTTGATCCTTTGGGATTGCAACTCTACCTAGACCCAATACCTTGCCTTTACCAGTGTCAGCAAATGTGATTTGACTCTTGTCGGATGGACGTAAGGTTGAGTCCATGAGAAGACTTCGATCACCAGTCATATGATTAGTGCGTCCACTGTCAATAATCCATTCTGAAGCTTTTGGTGACATTCCCTACAGTGCAGTTAGGAGGATAGGCTTCACAAGGTATGTTGTGAAGCATAAGCATTTGATGCACACTAGGATTATCACAGCTTAGACCAAAGTTAGCACACAGTATGACAGGTAAGCGATTCATATGTGGAATAAATAGTAAGTCATTTTATCATGCGTCCCTTTGTGTTTTAGGTCCCCAGCAATTATATCGGACGCCTTTGATTGCTGGCTGGATACCACATTCTGCAAAAGAGAGTTAATTCTTCTTCACCACCCACATTTTCAGGGGTGGCTTAGAAGCAATGAGTCTAAGTGCAGCATCTGAGAATTTCGGCTTTGAAGCCCTAGCAAATAGCCTTGCAGGAGATGAATGATACTCATGTGAATAAGCAGAAAAGTTCTTAGTTCTATGAACATAGCGGTTTGAAGACACATGCTCATATTCATGAGTCTGAGTATGATTTCCCTACAAAACATTGGCGTTAGGGTCACTCAAGTGAGTCCTGTGTTCGTATGAAGCCGTTGGACCATATGATGCCTTTGGTCTGGTGTTTGTCTTCTTCCCTGGTGGTGTCATGATGACATTCACTGGAAGATTCTCAAGACAGCTTTTGAGAACCCAGATCTTCTTCATTGGCGGTCCATTCCTGCAGTTAGTACCAATATACCTGGCAAACACTTCACCATTCTGATTTTTGAACAGTTTATAGTTTGCATCAAAGGATTCATCAATGATAATTGGATTAGCACAGGTAAATCCAGATAAAGTGGATGGATCCACTGAAGGTTCCTTTGCAGCAACCCATGTGGTTTTGGGATACTGCTCAGGCTTCCAGTAGGAACCATCAGCATTCATTTTCCTCTCGAACCCAACACCCTCTTTCCTAGGGTTTCAGTTCAGAATCTGCTTTTTGAGGACATCACAAAGTGTCTGATGCCCTTTCAGACTTTTTTACATCCCTGTTTCAAGCAATGTCTTCAATCTAGCATTTTCATCAGCAATAGTAGTGGTATCCTTAGATGAGGGGTTAGTTACCACGTCAGAAGTTGAAGACAGAGCAACAGTAGCAGCAGTGGAACATTCAGCAACAGAAGCAGCGTTATCATGCTCAATGCATTTTAGACATGGTGGTTCAAATTCATCTTGAGCGGGACTGATCTGTTGAGCGCGAAATGACTCATTCTCTTTTTGAAGATCTTCATGAGTCGCTTTCAGTTTCTCAAGCTCTTGCTTCCTTTGAAGATAATCATAGGAGAGCTTTTCATAAGTGGTTGAGAGCGTCTCATGAAGACTTTCAAGTTCTTGATACTTAGCATGAAGATTTTTTATGTCTTCAACTAAGGACTGTGAACGTGTCATTTCCGCGTCCAACAGGTCATCGCTTTTGTCTAACAGTTTTTGAGTATGTTCCATAGCCCTTTGTTGTTCACTAGCAATTTTAGCAAGTGTTTTCTAGCTGGGTTTAGATTCACAATCAGAGTCATCTTCACTTGATGTTTGAAAGTAAGCATCACGCGATTTTACCTTGGCACACCGTGCCATGAAGCAGTAGGTGGGAGCAGGATCGTCCTTGTCATCATCAGCGTTGGTGTGGGAGTCATTGTCTTCAGTGTTGAAGATGGACTTGGCAACGTAGGCTGTGGCTAGAGCCAGACTTGCAACGCCAGATTCGGACTCAGCTTCAGATTCCACCTCTGCCTCCTCAGAAGCATACTCCTCCTCTGAATCCATTTCCTTGCCAACAAAAGCACGAGCCTTGCCAGATGAGCTCTTCTTATGAGATGAAGACTTTGATGTGGACTTGGAAGAAGACTTTGATGATTTCTTCTTCTTCTTGTCATCAGAGTCATATTCCTTGCTCTTCTTCTTCTTATTCTTCTCATTGTCCCACTGAGGACACTCAGAGATGTAGTGCCCAGGCTTCTTGCACTTGTGACATGTTCTCTTCTTGTTGTCTTGAGTGGAAGCTTCATCATTTCTTGAACTGGATCGTGAAGACTTTCTGAAGCCCTTCTTCTTGGTGAATTTCTGGAACTTCTTCACAAGCATAGCAAGCTCCCTTCCAATGTCTTCAGGATCATCAGAACCGCAGTCAGATTCTTCTTCTTCAGATGAGGAAACAACTTTTGCCTTCAAAGCACGAGTTCGGCCATAGTTGGGGCCATAGATATCTCTTTTCTCAGAAAGCTGGAACTCATGTGTATTGAGCCTCTCAAGTATATCAGACGGATCGAGTGTCTTGAAGTCAGGACGTTCTTGTATCATGAGGGCAAGGGTGTCAAAGGAGGTGTCAAGTGATCTCAGCAGTGTCTTGACAATTTCATGCTTGGTGATCTCAGTGGCGCCGAGAGCTTGAAGCTCATTTGTGATGTCAGTCAGACGATCAAACGTAAGCTGGACATTTTCATTGTCGTTTCTCTTGAAGCGGTTGAAGAGGTTGCGAAGAACACTGATCCTTTGATCTCTCTGTCTTGAGACGCATTCATTGACCTTGGATAGCCATTCCCAGACTAGCTTTGACGTTTCCACAGCACTCACACGGCCATACTATCCTTTTGTCAGAGGACCACAGATGATGTTCTTTGCAGTCGAGTACAGTTGAATGAACTTCTTGACATCAGTAGGGGTGACACCTTCACCAGTTTTGGGAACGCCATTCTTGACGACATACCAGAGGTCGACATCAATGGCTTCAAGATGCATGCACATCTTATTCTTCCAGTAGAGATATTCAGTTCCATCGAACACGGGGCAGGCAGCGGAGACTTTGATTATCCCTGCAGTCGACATAGCTAAACTCCAGGTGGTTAAACCGAATCACACAGAACAAGGGAGTACCTTGCTCTGATACCAATTGAAAGTGCTAG
>NC_057798.1:494983758-495183424 GCF_018294505.1 Triticum aestivum
TTTATCTAAGTCTTCAAAACGTGGAAGTTTCGAAGACAAACAATAGAAATGACCTAGTTGATATGCAGCGGAAGATAAACTACAACAAGCAAGCCATAGTCAAGTATGCAATAGCGTTAACGTACGAAGACTAATAGCAGCTAGGTAGTAGGATCAGGATGGAAGATAGTATGAAGCCAATCAACAATAGTAGTCAAGCAATGAAGTCAAACAGATAAGACAGATAGGCAATGACTTCACGAAGACAAACTCAAAGTAAAGTAGGGAAGAGATAGAACCAGTCACTTGTTGAAGACACATGATTTGTTGGACCAGTTCCAGTTGCTGTGACAACTGTACGTCTGGTTAGGGAGGCTGAGATTCAACTCAGAAGACCGTGTCTTCACCTTATTCCCCTTGAGCTAAGGACACTTAGTCCTCGCCCAATCACTCTGGTAAGTCTTCAAGGTAGACTTCCAAACCTTCACAGACTTTGTTCACCCGACCATCCACAATGACTCTTGGATGCTCAGAACGCGACGCCTAACCGGCTGGAGGATACACAGTCCTCAAGTGTAATAAGTCTTCAGGTCACACAGACAGAAAGACTTCAGTGATGCCTAACACTCTTTGGCTCTGGGTGTTTGGGCTTTGTCCTCGCAAGGATTTCTCTCTCAAAGGCTTCGAGGTGGGTTGCTCTCAAAATGATAAAAGTCGTAAACTAATTCTGAGCAGCCACCAATTTATGGTGTAGGGGGTGGACTATTTATAGCCACAAGGCAAACCGACCTGATTTGTCCGAAATGACCCTGGGTCACTAAGGAACTGACACGTGTTCCAACGGTCATATTTCAAACACATGCGGCAACTTTACTTGGGCTACAAGCAAATCTGACTCATCCAGCTCTGGATAAGATTTGCTCTCATTGTCTTCGCTCGAAGACATAGGATTTGGGTTGGGCATCACTTCAGTCACTCTGACTTAGTTCACTTGGACCCCACTTAACAGTATGGTGGTTCCTATGACTCAACAAAGAAGAAAAGGAAACAACGAAACCACACAGCCTTCGCGCTCCATAGTCTTCATGCAATGTCTTCTCATGTCATAGTCTTCAATATTAATATCTTCTCATACCACCATTGTCTTCAATGTCTTCATACATTTTTAGGGGTCATCTCCGGTAGGTAAACCGAATCAATGAGGGACACTACCTGCGTTATCCTGCAATTCTCACAAACGCATTAGTCCCTCAACCAACTTTGTCATCAATACTCCAAAACCAACTAGGGGTAGCACTAGATGCACTTACAACAATGTTCAATTTAAACTAGGCTATAAAAACTACAAACAACATGCACCAAATTCATGTAAAAATGTGAAGTTGAAGCAATACGTACCTTTCAAGCATTTCGTCAAACACCTTGCGGGAGCCGAGCGGCAATGGGCGGCCGGGCACTGTTCGTCGAAGGATTGCCGCATGCGAGGGGCGGCGGTGACTAGAGGGAGGTGGAGGAAGCAGCGGCAGTGCGGGGATAGGCCAGGGAAGCGCCGGAACGGTCGCCGGTAGAATGGGGTGGCATGGGAGGCGGCGGCGCCAGCGGCTGGATGGGGTAGGTGGAAGTTGCAAGCAGGCACTTGAGTGTCCAGCGCGTGGGAGCGGGCACAGCAAATAAACGGCGTGCAATGGCATTTCGGCCTGCGCGCTGAACTAGTTATGTTGCGCGCGCGATTTTTGCGCCTCCGCTGGAGTGCTCGGAGCGGTAGCGCGCGCCCAAAACCCACTAATTTTTCAGCGTGGCGCTTATATAGCACATCTGTTGGAGATGCTCTAAGAGCAACTCCAGCCGTCCCCCAAGAACACCCGTAGGACCATTTTTTTAGTCCGGCGATAAAAAAACGCTCCAGTCACACCTCCAAAGCCTTGTTTTTTGCCGGATTTGAGTAAAATTAGACCGGACGATCCCACCCCAAACCCAGCCCCCCCGGGGGTTAGCTGGGGATGTCGGCGCTACTTTTTGGCCTCATTTGGCCCACGTGCTGCCATATCTCCCCCCATATTCTCTCTCCCCATCGCTTTCTCCTCGTAAATCCCCCACCTTCTCTCTCCCCGTGCCAGCTCGACCCCGCCCTGTTGCCTCCCCGCCACCGGTTCGGCCCATAGCATCGTCATGCCCGGCCTCCCACGCCGCCCGGTAGCCCTCTGCGGCCTCGCGCCCAGCCTCCCGCGCGGCCCCGCCAGCCCTCTACACCCCTGCGCCCGCGTCAAGTCGCTCCCGGCCTCCCGCGCCCCCGCCAGCCAACTCCCCTGCGTGCCAGGTTGCCACAACCACTGCGCTCCGCCCCAGCCGGCTCCCGCTCGCGCGCCCTGGCAGGCCGGGTCCGCCCGTGCCGGCCCCTCGCGCATCTTCTGTGCTCCTCACTGGCATCCCAGCCGTCCCCGCGCCAGGACACCCCTGGCCCCCGACGCGGACGGGGCGCTCCGCCGCGTGGCCAAGGAGGGATGAGATGGCGAGGAAGACTCGAGTGCAGCGATGACGATGACTGTGGCGGGAGCATCGTGGCATCGTTCCGGCGGCAGAGCGAGGTCGGGGCAGAGTGCAGGGGTCGTGCCTTAATGTCGGGATCGCCGTCGTGCCTCGCCGTCATGCTCGCCGAGGCACACCAGTGCACCATCGCCCGTCTCCTCGCTCTTGCCGAGGTCGTCGACGCCACCGCGCTCAACATGCTCATGAGGGGCAAAACGAATGGAAAATTTTGCCCCCCGGGCCAAAAATTCGCCGGCAGCCCCCCAAGCGGTGAAAAATATGCCTCGTGGGGGTCAACGGCTGGAGATGCTCTAACCAACTGGGAAGCTTAGAGCAACTTCAACCGGACGACTCATTTCATCCGCGCTCATTTCGTCCACGCATGTTCATTTGAGTCGAAGAAGAAAAAAACATAGGCCCAACGCGCCGAGCCTAACCCAAAAGGCGGACACTTGGCGTCGGTGCTGGCCCAACAGTTGGTCTGGTCGAGCCCCAGCCACCCGATGCAGCGATTAAAGGCCGTCAGATCTGTCCGACCGCCTCGTCCTTCTTACGAGTCATTTCCCGCCCCAAGCTTGAAGCACCACTACAACGTCCTCGTCGCCCATCGGCACCCAAGCCGTCCATACTCGTCATCGGTCGCCGCCCTCGTCCCCGGCTCTACCCATGCAACATTTGCACCCTTTGGGTGGCAGCTCCGCGTGGCAACGGCTATAGCTCGATGGCGATGCAGCACCACCATGCCGTCGACCCGCAGCTCCCCGGTGTCCGCGTGCACTTTTTTGCTACCACCGATGTTACCGCATGCTACGAGTGGTGCGGCGACAGGGAGCTGTGACCTCGACCATGGACATTGGAACCGGCATGATCCATCACGCTGGTGTTGCAACTATGAAGGAAAAAAGCTTCAAACCTGGTGGGAAAAGCTTCAACCGTCAGGGACATAAGGTGCTTCCAGTGGGAGACGAACAAGGAGCTGCGAATGGGGGTGAGGGGTCACGCGCATGGTGGAGGGTGCCATGGTCGCGATCGGAGGCAATTTGATATGCAGCGGTCCAACCGGCGTGCGGTGGTGTGGGCGGGGGCTGGTGCGTGCTGGTGCGGGTGCCCCTGGAGTCCACGGCGTGGGGAAGAAGATTATGGGAAAAACGGTTGGATAAGAGTGCTTCCGTCGCCTGTTTTTTAGCGGTGCTCCCGTCGTCTAGTACTTGCATGATCCAGTGATCGCAAGGCCTGCATGCGTCTGGCGCAACGCTCGACTGGTGCCCCGGCAGCAAATGTTTCCCAACCCAAAACGCGTCCTCTAGATGTCCGCGCCGACGCATTTTAGGCCCAAATTTAGGCCTAGTTTGTGTTGACGTGGATACGAAAAAGACACGTCGCGCGTCCCCTCTATGTCCACCATGGCCCCACATGTCGGCCGGCCGACCATCACATGCGATCATATTTATTGCGGCCACCTATAGCGGGACCCATGTGCTAGTGAGTGGAAGCTAGGGGAGGCTGTCCTTTTTAAATCCACGCGTGCCGGGGGGCTCATCCACTTCCACTTCCACTGCCGTCCACATCTAGTCCGTGTGCTCCCTCGCTGGCGACAAGCAAACCCTGGCGCCATGGCCTTCTTTAGCGGCAACGGCAATAGCAAGCTCACCCCGGTGCCAGCTCGTCCCATCGCTGCCGCTTGCACGCGTCATGAGGGAGCAGCTACACATACCGGTGCACCAGGCGTGTTGGCACTGGCAGTACCGGCAGCTGCTGCCATACCCAAATGTCACCCTGCCGCACGACTGGCACCCGTGTCCGCGGCGCATGCTGATGCTGGCAGTGCCGCGGTCGCATCAGGCTCATGCCGAGGAGGACGAAGGCACTTGGAACTCCTGATGCAGGAGCTGCCTATATGCCGGACTCTCCTGATTGGGAGGTCTGGTTTGCCCTCGAGCACGAAGGGCAACTTTGTCATGGCATCCAACACCACCACACCAACCCCCTCCCCCCATCGTCCCTAGTCGTCAAGCCGGATGAGGAGTAGAAGGCTGCCTACCAGGTCGCGTTGGCGGCGGCCCGTGCAGATCTCCATCGAGGAGACCTGGTGGAAGGAGGAGGAGGAGGCGGCCTACCAGGCGAGGCTGGCGGAGGCCCTCGCCTTGTCTACGGCCGGGGACTGCATCGTTCTGCAGTTGCCGCCGAGGATCCCCGAGCCCAAGGCCGAGCCGCCACCAATCGAGCCTATGGCGAAGCGGTACGTGTGGACCAGTGGGCTGCATGAGTGCGTCAACGCGGCCCCCATGTGGCTCCGTGCAATGCCGCGCGGGAGGCGGCATACCTCAAGCAGTGGAAGACTCGCGCGTTGGTGGCTAAGCGGGCATAGGGCGAGCACGAGGAGGAGGAGGGCCATGCTCACGACCAAGAAGTCCAGCCGACAATGCAGTCAGCACAGTAGGGCGACATGGCCCGGGCCTAGGAGGCGGCATTCCCCTGGGCTGGCCCGGCGCAAGAGTGGGTCGACCTCACCGGCCCCGGGTTGGACGACGAGGACGCCTAAGAAAGCGGGCGGCTGCTCAAACTTTTTTTAGTTGTGTTTTATTAATGTTAATGTGGACTTTGGGCGGGGATTGACCGGCTTTAATGTTTAATTATGTCAAGTTTGAACGTGTTTGCCGTGTTTTTTTGTCCACACGCAAAAAATGGGGCGGACTAGTGTTGGATGCGTGCACCGATCCAAATGAAAAAAGGACACTGGCGTTTGAGCGGCCGACCCAAACCGACAAAAAACCGAACAAACCACGCGTCCGTTTAGGCCGGCCGGTTGGAGTTGCTCTTACCCGCTGTGCCTACTTTGCTTCTTTTTTCTTTCTTGTTTTTTGTCAGATGTGAAGTTTGAAAAAACACAACGTCTCCCCATTCTGATTTTCTTTCTTTTTTCGGTTTTGTTTGGCTGTTTTTTCTTTGTGTTTTTCTTTGTGTTTTTCTTTTCTTTTTTCATTTTTTCTCTTCTTAGGCATTTTTTCTCTTCCATTTTCATTTTATTTTCCTTTCTTAAATTCACAAACGTTTCTTAAATTCATGAAATTTTCAAATTTCTGATTTTTTTATAAATCAGTGAGCGTTTTTCTTAAATTTGTGAAGTTTTTCCATGTCCATGATATTTTTCAGATGCAGGAATGTTTTTCAAATCCGCTAACTCTTTTAAATTTTTATGATTTTTTTATAAAATGTGTGAACTTATTTTAGATTCGTGATTTTTTGAAAGTCTATAACTTTTTTCCATTTTGACGAACTTTTCATTACTATCTTTTCTTAATTCATGAAATTTTCTGAAATTCAATTTTTTTGCAATTGTTTTTCATATTTTTTGAACTTTTCCAAACCCGCATTTTTTTACAAAATTTGAGAACTTTTGTAAAATGTATTTTTTAAATCCATAAAAAATTGATTTCACAACTTTTCCCAATGGTATTAAAACATTGTCCGTTTTTTCTCTGTTCTCTGTTTTTTGCAATTGTTGTGTGTGTGATTCATCTCAGCAAAGAAGAAAAGTGCATAAGGAGGGATGCGAGCACGAAGCGACCGGTGGGAGTGCCTGACCGGTACCGATCGGGATCCTTTTCCATGTGAAAACAATGCATGCTTCGAAAAAAGGGTTTGCATCGCTTTGTATTACTAAGGCCCTGTTTGTTTCAACTTTGCTTGAATTTTAATCACCTGTGAATTCGCTTCAGTGGCGAAGCTGATTCTGCCGATCAGCTTCACCGCCGAAGTAAAGTTTGAGTTGTTTTAGGAAATTGCACTAAAAATGGCCCAAATCCAGATTCAACTAGCTGTTTGTTTCAGATTCCAGATTCAGCTTCACTAGCAAACCTGAATCTGGTCCCAGAATGCGAAACAAACAGGACTTAAGCAACCAATGATAGGTGTTGGGACAGAAGCAGCACAGATATGCCCAAAAGAACCGAAAGAGAAAATACAAAAGAAACAAATGCCGACAATGGCAGACCGACCAAAACGAAGAAGCCTCATGACCATTGCTCCCACCAGAGATCTCCCACCAAGCTCCTAGACTCCGAAGCGCCGATACCGGTCAATACCTCCAAGAAGGGACGCGACGATGATGATACTGCTGCCAAGGATTTCCTGTTGGGAAACGTTGCAAGGAAAACATTTTTTTCTATGCACACGCAACATCTATCCATGGAGATGCATTACAACGAGAGGGGAGAGTGTGTCTATGTACCCTTGTACACAGTAGGCGGAAGCGTTTAACAACGTGGTTGATGTAGTCGGATTTCTTCGTGCTCCAACCGATCAAGTACCGAATGTACGACACCTCCGTGTTCTGCACACATTCAGCTCGGTGACGTCCTCCGCCTTCTTGGTCCAGCAAGACAGCGAGGTAGTAGATGAATTTCGGCAGCACGAGGAAGTGGTGACGGTGATGGTGAAGCTATCTCCGCAGGGTTTCGCCTAAGCACTACGAAAATATGACCGAGGGTGTAAACGGTGGAGGGGCACCGCACACGGCTAAGATAATGTTCTGGTGTGCTAGGCGCCCCCTCCCACATATATATAGGTGGGGGAGGAGGGAGCAGCCGGGAGGGCGCCCTAAGTAGGTCGAATCCTACTCGGGGTCTTCCGCAAAGTGGTGCCCTCCCTTCCTTATTTGGAGTGCGAGAGGGAGGAGGTGGCGCCCCCTTTCCTTTCTCTCCTGAGGAGGGAAAGGCAGGAGGGGCCACCCCTCCCCTTTCCTTCCCCTAGGGCCAGCCAGCTAAGGGAAGGTGCGCACCAGCCCCCTTGTGGGCTGGTCTGTCCCCGCCTTTGGCCCATGAGGCCCATACACTTGTCGGGGTGCCCGGAACCCCTTCCGGTGACCCGATGAGTACCCGGTGCCCTCCGAAACTATTTTGGTGTCCGAATACCATTGTCCTACATATCAATCTTTACCTCTCGACCATTTCGAGACTCCACGTCATGTCCGTGATCTAAACCGGGACTCCGTACAACATTCAGTCACCAAAACATATAGCTCATATAACACTATATCGTCAATGAACGTTTAAGCATGCGGACCCTACGGGTTCGAGAACTATGAAGACATGACCAAGACACCTCTCCATTCAATAACCAATAGCAGATCCTGGATGCCCATATTGGCTCCTACATATTCTACGAAGATCTTTAGCAATCAAACCGTTATGACAACATACGTAATTCCCTTTGTCTATCGGTATGTTACTTGCCTGAGATTCGATTGTTGGTATCTTCATTCCTAGTTCAATCTCGTTGCCGGCAGGTCTCTTTACTCATTCCATAATACATCATCTTGCAACTAACTCATTAGTCATTTCGCTTGCAAGGATTCTTATGATGTGTATTACCGAGAGCATCCAGAGACACCTCTCCGATACTCGGAGTGACAAATCCTAATATCGATCTATGCGAACTCAACAAACACCTTCGGAGATACCTGTAGAGCATCTTTATGATCACCAGTTATGTTGTGATGTTTGATAGCACACAAGGTATTCCTCCGGTATTCGGGAGTTGCATAATGTCATAGTCGAAGGAATATGTATTTGACATTAAGAAAGCAATAGAAATAAACTGAACGATCAATATGCTAAGCTAACGGATGGGTCTTGTCCATCACATCATTTTCCTAATGATGTGATACCATTAACAAATGACAACTCATGTCTACGGTTAGCAAACCTTAACCATCTTTGATCAACGAGCTAGTCTAGTAGGTTCTCACTAGGGACATGGTATTTGTTTATGTATCCACACATGTATTTAAGTTTCCGGTCAATTCAATTCTAGCATGAATGATAAAGCTTTATCATGTTTTAGTAAATATAATAATAACCATTTTATTATTGCCTCTAGGGCATATTTCCATCAGTCTCCCACTTGCACTAGAATTAATAATCTAGTTCACATCGCCACGTGATTAACACCCATAGTTCACATCGTCATGGGACCAACACCCAAAGAGTTTACTAGAGTCAATAATCTAGTTCACATCGCAATGTGATTAACACCCAAAGAGTACTAAGGTGTGATCATGTTTTGCTTTTGAGAGAAGTTTAGTCAACGGGTCTGTCACATTCAGATCCGTATGTATCTTTCAAATTTCGATGTCTACAATGCTCTTCATAGAGCTACTCTTAGCTAATTGCTCCCACTTTCAATATGTATCCAGATTGATACTCATAGTCATCTGAATCGGTTTCAAAGCTTGCATCGATGTAACTCTTTACGATGAACTCTTTATCACCTCTATAACCGAGAAAATATTTCCTTAGTTCTCTAAGGATAATTTTGACCGCTGTCAAGTGATCTACTCCTGGATTACTATTATACCCCCTTACCAAACTCATGGCAAGGTACACAATAGGTCTGGTACACAGTATGGCATGCTTTATAGAACCTATGGCTGAGGCATAGGGGATGACTTTCATTCTCTCTCTATCTTCTGTCGTGGTCAGGCTTTGAGTCTTACTCAACTTCACACCTTGTAGCACATGCAAGAACTCTTTCTTCGACTGGTCTCTTCTTCAAAAACTATGCCAAGGTATGTACTTTGTGAAAGTCCTATTAAGTGTCTCGATCTATCCCTATAGATCTTGATGCCCAATATATAACCAGCTTCACTGAGGTCTTTCATTGAAAAATTCTTCTTTCAAGTATCCTTTTATGCTATCCAGAAACTCTATATCATTTCCAACCAATAATATGTCATCCACATATAATATCAGAAATGCTACAAAGCTCCCACTCACTTTCTTGTAAATACAGGCTTCACCGTAAGTCTGTATAAAACTATATGCTTTGATCACCTCATCAAAGCATATATTCCAACTCCGAGATGCTTGCACTAGTCCATAGATGGATCGCTGGAGCTTGCGCACTTTGTTAGCACCTTTAGGATCGACAAAACCTTATGGTTTCATCATATACAACTCTTTAAGAAATCCATTAAGGAATGTAGTTTTGACATCCATTTGCCAGATTTCATAATTATAAAATGCGGCAATTGCTCACATGATTCGGACTGACTTAAGCATCGCTACGGGTGAGAAGGTCTCATCGTAGTCAACCCCTTGAACTTGTCGAAAACCTTTTGCGACAAGTCAAGCTTTGTAGATGGTGACATTACCATCAGCGTCTGTCTTCTTCTTGAAGACCCTCAATGGCTTGTCGATCATCGGGTAAGTCGACCAAAGTCCACACTTTGTTCTCATACATGGATCCTATCTCAGATTTCATTGCCTCAAGCCATTTATCGGAATATGGGCTCATTATAGCTACTTCATAGTTTGTAGGTTCGCCATGGTCTAGTAACATGACTTCCAGGATAGGATTACCGTACCACTCTGGTGTAGAACGTGCTTTGTTCGACCTATGAGGTCTAGTAGTAACTTGATCTAAAGTTTCATGATCATCATCATTATCTTCCTCTCTAGTTGGTGTAGGCATCACGGGAACTGATTTCTCTGATGTGCTACTTTCCAAATTGAGATAAGGTACAATTACCTCATCAAGTTCTACTTTCCTCCCACTCACTTCTTTCAAGAGAAACTCCTTCTCTAGAAATGTTCCATTCTTGGCAACAAAAATCTTGCCTTTGGATCTATGGTAGAAGGTGTACCCAATTGTTTCCTTAAGGTATCCTATGAATACGCATTTCTCCGTTTTGGGTTCGAGCTTATCAGGCTGAAGCCTTTTGACATAAATGTCGCAACCCCAAACTTTAAGAAATGATAGCTTCAGTTTCTTGCCAAACCATAGTTCATACTGTGTCGTCTCAACGGATTTAGATGGTGCCCTATTTATTGTGAATGTGGCTGTCTCAAATGCATAACCCCAAAACGATAGTGGTAAATCGGTAAGAACCATCATATAACGCACCATATCCAATCAAGTACGGTTACGATGTTTGGATGCTAACCCACAAGTATAGGGGATCACAATAGTTTTCGAGGGTAGAGTATTCAACCCAAATTTATAGATTCGACACAAAGGGAGCCAAAGAATATTTGCAAGTATTAGCAGCTGAGTTGTCAATTCAACCACACCTGGAGATTAATTATATGCAGCAAAGTGATCAGTAGCAAAGTAGTATGATAGTTTTGATAGTAGTGACAGCAGCAATATTAACGGTAAAGTGATAGCAACATTTTTGTAGCAAGTGCAATAGTAATGATAGCAGTAGTAACTTAGCACACACAATGTAGGATAAATTTGTAGGCATTGGATCGATGATTTGTTGGATGATCTTTATCATGTGACAGTCATAACCTAGGGCGCTACGGCACTAGCTCAAGTTCATAAATATAATGTAGGCATGTATTCCGTAAATGGTCATACGTGCTTATGGAAAGAACTTACATGACATCTTTTGTCCTTTCCTCCCGTGGCAGCATGGTCCAATTGGAAACTAAGGGATATTAAGGCCTCCTTTTAATAGAGAACCGGAACAAAGCATTAACACATGGTGAATACATGAACTCCTCAAACTACGGTCATCACCGGGAGTGCTCTCAAGTATTGTCACTCCGAGGTTGCCGGATCATAACACGTAGTAGGTGACTATAACTTGCAATATCGGATCTAGAACATGGATATAATGGTGATAACATAAACGGTTCAGATCTGAAATCATGGCACCTGGGCCCAAAATGACAAGCATTAAGCATGGCAAAGTCATAGCAACATCAATCTCAAAAGATAGTGGATACTAGGGATCAAGATCTAACAAAACTAACTAGATTACATGATGAATCTCATCCAACTCCTCATCGACCAGCGAGCTGATACGTCCATTTTGCATCATGCTTTTATATCGATATTTATTGCATTATGGGCTGTTATTACACGTTGTGTCACAATACTTCTGGCTATTCTCAATTATTTTACAAGGTTTATCATGAAGAGGGAGAATGCCGACAGTCGGGATTCTGGGCTGGAAAAGGAGCAAATATTGGAAACCTATTCTGCACAGCTCCAAAAGTCCTGAAACTCCATGAAAGTCATTTTTGGAATTAATAAGAATTATTGAGCAAAGAAAGTACTAGAGGGGTCCCACACCCTGGTCAGGAGGGTTGGGGGCGCCCCCCCTACTAGGCGCGCCCCCTATCTACTGGGCCCCCTGGTGGCCCTCCAGTGCCCATCTTCTGCTATATGAAGGCTTTTACCATGGAAACAATCATAAGCAAGCTTACGGGACGAAATTTCGCCGCCACGAGGCGGAACCTTGGCGGAACCAATCTAGGGCTCCGGCCGAGATGTTCTGTTGGGGAAACTTCCCTCCGGGAGGGGGAAATCATCACCATCGTCATCACCAACGATCCTCTCATCGGGAGGGGGCAATCTCCATAACATCTTCACCAGCCCCATCTCCTCTCAAAACCCTAGTTTATCTCTTGTATCCAATCTTGTATCAAAACCACAAATTGGTACTTGTGGGTTGCTAGTAGTGTTGATTACTCCTTGTAATTGATGCTAATTGGTTTATTTGGTGGAAGATCATATGTTCAGATCCTTAATGCATATTAATACTCCTCTGATCATGAACATGAATATGCTTTGTGAGTAGTTACGTTTGTTCCTGAGGACATGGGTGAAGTCTTGTTATTAGTAGTCATGTGAATTTGGTATTCGTTCGATATTTTGATGAGATGTATGTTGTCTTTCCTCTAGTGGTGTTATGTGAACGTCAACTACATGACACTTCACCATTATTTGGTCCTATAGGAAGGAATTGGGAAGTAATAAGTAGATGATGGGTTGCTAGAGTGACAGAAGCTTAAACCCTAATTTATGTGTTACTTTGTAAGGGGCTGATTTGGATCCATATGTCTCATGATGTGGTTAGGTTTACCTTAATACTTCTTTTGTAGTTGCGGATGCTTGTCCAAGAAAGAGCAGTACCCAAGCACCGGTCCACCCACATATCAAATTATCAAAGTACTGAACGCGAATCATATGAGCATGATGAAACTAGCTTGGCGATAATTCCCATGTGTCCTTGGGAGCGCTTTTCTCATTATAAGAAATTGTCCAGGCTTATCCTTTGCTACAAAAAGGATTGGGCCACCTTGCTGCACTTTACTTACTTTCATTGCCTGTTACCCGTTACAAATTATCTTATCACAAAACTATCTGTTACCTACAATTTTAGTGCTTGCAGAGAATACCTTACTGAAAACCGCTTGTCATTTCCTTCTACTCCTCGTTGGGTTCGACACTCTTACTTACGGAAAGGACTATGATAGATCCCCTATACTTGTGGGTCATCAAGACTCTTTTCTGGCGCCGTTGCCGGGGAGTGAAGCGCCTTTGGTGAGTGGAACTTGGTAAGGAAACATTTATATAGTGTGCTGAAATTTTCTGTCACTTGTTACTATGGAAACTAATCCTTTGAGGGGCTTGTTTGGGGCATCTTCACCTCGACCAGTAGAGCAAAGAGTTGCTCCTCAACCTACTAAACCTACTGAAAATGTTTACTTGGAGATTCCTTCGGGTATGATAGAGAAACTGCTAGCTAATCCCTTTGCAGGAGATGGAACATTGCATCCCTATTTACACCTTATCTATGTGGATGAAGTTTGTGGATTATTTAAGCTTGCAGGTATTCCTGATGAATTTGTTAAGAGGAAGGTCTTCCCTTTATCTTTGAAGGGAGATGCATTGACATGGTATAGGCTATGTGATGATACATGATCTTGGAACTATAAACGATTGAAATTGGAATTTCACCAGAAGTTCTATCCTATGCATCTTGTTCATCGTGATCATAATTAAATATATAATTTCTAGCCTCGCGAAGGAGTAAGCATCGCTCAAGCTTGGGGGAGGATTAAGTCAATGTTATATTCATGCCCCAATCATGAGCTCTCAAGAGAAATGATTATTCAAAACTTTTATGCTCGGCTTGCCCTCAATGATCGCACCATGCTCGATACTTCTTGTGCTGGTTCTTATATGCTGAAGACTATTGAATTCAAGTGGGACTTATTGGAAAGAATTAAATGCAACTCTGAAGATTGGGGTTCCGACGATGGTAAAGAGTCAGGTATGACACCTAAGTTTGATTGTGTTAAATCTTTTATGGATATCGATGCTTTTCGTGGATTTAGCGCTAAATATGGACTTGACTCTGAGATAGTAGCTTCTTTCTATGAATCTTTTGCTACTCACGTTGATCTCCCTAAGGAGAAGTGGTTTAAATATAATCCTCCCACTGAAGTAAAAGTAGTTGCACCTATGACAGTTGAAGAAAAGACTATTACTTATAATGATCCTATTGTTCCTACTACTTATGTTGAGAAACCACCTTTCCCTGTTAGGATAAAGGATCATGCTAAAGCTGCAATTGTTGTTCGTAAGAGTAATATTAGAACATATACACCTCCTGAGCAAATTAAAGTTGAACCTAGTATTGCTATGGTTAAAAATCTCTTGGATGATAATATTGATGGGCATGTTATTTATTTCTGTGAGGAAGCTGCTAATATTGCTAAACCCGATGCTAAGATACATAGACCTGTTGTAGGCATGCCTGTTATTTCTATTAAAATAGGAGATCATTGTTATCATGGCTTATGTGATATGGGTGCTAGTGCTAGTGCAATTCCTATTTCCTTATATAATGAAATTATGCATGATATTGCACGCGCTGAGTTGGAAGATATTGATGTTACAATTAAGCTTGCCAATAGAGATACTATTACACCATTTGGGATTGTTAGAGATGTTGAAGTCTTGTGTGGGAAGGTTAAATACCCTGCTGATTTTCTTGTTCTTGGTTCCCCACAAGATAGCTTTTGTCCCATTATATTTGGTAGACCCTTCTTGAATACTGTTAATGCTAAGATTGATTGCAAAAAGGATGTTGTTACAATTGGCTTAGGGGATATGGAACATGAGTTTAATTTTGCTAAGTTCCATAGACAACCTCATGATAAAGAATTTCCTAGTAAGGATGAAATAATTGGTCTTCCTTCTATTGCCGTGCCTCCTACTGATCCGTTAGAACAATATTTGCTAGACCATGAAAATGCTATGTTCATGAATGAAAGAAGGGAAATAGATGAAGTATTCCTTAAACAGGGTCCTATTCTGAAACACAACTTGCCTGTTGAAATCCTAGGGGATCCCCCTCCACCCAAGGGTGATCCCATGTTTGAGCTCAAACCTTTACCTGATAATCTTAAATATGCTTATCTTGATGAAAAGAAGATATATCCTGTTATTATTAGTGCTAACCTTTCAGAGCAAGAAGAGGAAAGATTATTGAAAATTCTAAAGAAGCACCGTGCTGCTATTGGATATACTTTGGATGATCTTAAGGGCATTAGTCCCACTCTATGCCAACACAAAATTAAATTGGACGAAGGCTCCAAACCAGCTAGAGATCATCAACGCCGGTTAAATCCTAAGATGAAAGAAGTGGTAAGAAAGGAGATACTAAAGCTCCTTGAGGCAGGTATAATTTATCCAGTTGCTGATAGTGATTGGGTAATCCCTATCCATTGCGTCCCTAAGAAGGGAGGTATTACTGTCGTTCCTAATGATAAAGATGAATTGATCCCGCAAAGAATTATTACAGGTTATAGGATGGTAATTGATTTCCGTAAATTAAATAAAGCTACTAAAAGAACATTACCCTTTACCTTTTATTGATCAAATGCTAGAAAGACTATCCAAACACACACATTTTTGCTTTCTAGATGGCTATTCTGGTTTCTCTCAAATACCTATGTCAGCGGACAATCAATCAAAAACTACTTTTACTTGCCCTTTCGGTACTTTTGCTTATAGACGTATGCCTTTTGGTTTATGTATTGCACCTGCTACCTTTCAAAGATGTATGATGGCTATATTCTCTGACTTTTGTGAAAAGATTTGTGAGGTATTCATGGATGATTTCTCCATTTATGGACCTCTTTTGATGATTGCTTGAGCAACCTTGATCGAGTTTTGCAGAGATGTGAAGACACTAGTCTCGTCTTGAATTGGAAAAAGTGCCACTTTATGGTTAATGAAGGCATTGTCTTGGGGCATAAAATTTCTGAAAGAGGTATTGAAGTTGATAAGGGTAAAGTTGATGCTATTGAAAAGATGCCATGTACCAAGGACATGAAAGGTATAAGAAGTTTCCTTGGTCATGCTGGTTTTCATAGGAGGTTCATTAAGGACTTTTCTAAAATCTCTAGGCCTCGGACCAATTTATTACAAAAAGATATTCCTTTTGTCTTTGATGATGATTGTGTAGAAGCATTTGAAATACTTAAGAAAGCTTTGATCACTGCACCTATTGTTCAGCCACCTGATTGGAATTTACCCTTTGAAATTATGTGTGATGCTAGTGATTATGCTGTAGGTGCTGTTCTAGGGCAAAGAGTTGATAAGAAATTAAATGTTATCCAATATGCTAGTAAAACTCTTGATACTACCCAGAGAAATTATGCTACTACTGAAAAAGAATTCTTAGTAGTTGTATTTGCATGTGGTAAGTTCAGACCTTATATTGTTGATTCTAAAGTTACTATTCACACTGATCATGCTGCTATTAAATATCTTATGGAAAAGAAAGATGCTAAACCTAGACTTATTAGATGGGTTCTCTTTCTCCAAGAATTTGATTTGCACATTATTGATAGAAAGCGAGCTGAGAACCCCGTTGCAGACAACTTGTCTAGGCTAGAGAATGTTCTTGATGACCCACTACCTATTGATGATAGCTTTCCTGATGAACAATTAGCGGTCATTAATGCTTCTCGTACTGCTCCTTGGTATGTTGATTATGCTAATTACATTGTTGCTAAATTTATACCACCTAGTTTCACATACTAGCAAAAGAAAAAATTCTTTTATGATTTAAGACATTACTTCTGGGATGACCCACACCTTTATAAAGAAGGAGTAGATGGTGTTATTAGACATTGTGTACCTGAGCATGAACATGAACAGATCCTACAGAAGTGTCACTCCGAGCCATATGGAGGACACCACGCTGGAGACAGAACTGCACATAATGTATTGCAATCCGGTTTTTATTGGCCTACTCTCTTCAAAGATGCACGTAAGTTTGTCTTGTCTTGTGATGAATGTCAAAGAATTGGTAATATTAGTAGACGTCAAGAAATTCCTATGAATTATTCTCTTGTTATTGAACCATTTGATGTTTGGGGCTCTGATTATATGAGACCTTTTCCTGCCTCTAATGGATACACACATATTTTAGTTGTTGTTGATTACGTTACTAAGTGGGTAGAAGCTATTCTAACTAGTAGTGCTGATCATAACACTTCTATTAAGATGCTTAAAGAAGTTATTTTTCCGAGGTTTGGAGTCCCTAGATATCTCATGACTGATGGTGGTTCACATTTTATTCATGGTGCTTTTCGTAAAATGCTTGCTAAGTATGATGTTAATCATAGAATTGCATCTCCTTATCACCCACAGTCTAGCGGACAAGTAGAGTTGAGTAATAGAGAGCTCAAATTAATTTTGCAAAAGACTGTTAATAGATCTAGAAAGAATTGGTCCAAGAAACTTGATGATGCATTATGGGCCTATAGAACTACATATAAAAATCCTATGGGTATGTCTCCTTATAAGATGCTTTATGGAAAAGCATGTCACTTACCTCCCGAACTTGAAAATAAGGCATATTGGGCTATTAAAGAGCTCAATTATGATTTCAAACTTGCCGGAGAGAAGAGGTTATTTGACATTAGCGCACTTGATGAATGGAGAAGCCAAGCTTATGAAAATGCCAAGCTGTTCAAAGAAAAAGTTAAAAGATGGCATGACAAAATAATAAAAAAGCATGAGTTTAACGTAGGTGATTATGTGTTGCTATTCAACTCTCGTTTAAGATTTTTTGCAGGAAAACTTCTCTCTAAATGGGAAGGCCCTTACGTTATCGAGGAGGTCAATCGTTCCGGTGCCATAAAATCAGCAACTTCGAAGGCACAAGTCCGAGGGTGGTGAACGGTCAAAGAATCAAACATTATATCTCGGGTAATCCTAGTAATGTTGAAACTAATATTATTGAAACTGTAACCCCGGAGGAATACATAAGGGACACCTTACAGAATGTTTCAGACTTCGAAAAGGAATAGGTATGTGGCACGGTAAGTAAACCGACTCCAAAACAATTCTAATAGCAATTTTTCTCTGTTTTGGAATATTTAAGAATTTAGGAAAGCAAGAAGTAATCCGGGAAAGACACGAGGCCTCCACGAGGGTGGAGGGCGCGCCCACCCTTGCTGGGCATGCCCCCTATCTTCTGGGCACCTCGTGTGCCTTCCGGACTCCGTTTTCTTGCATATTACTTCTCTTGGTCGGTAAAAATTCACTATATAATCTCCCGAAGGTTTTGACCACTGTATCACACAAAAATCTTTTGTTTTTGTTTCAAGTTGTTTTTCTGACAGATCTAGAGCACCATGACGTATCCAAGCGCTCCCAAGGACAAGTTTTTCGAGAGGGTCATCAACCCCTATCTTGCGGAGGTGTTGCAACACCCTCAAACCATTGAGATACGTGAGGGGGTGCTGCACATCCGCGATGTGGAGGGACCAAGGCGTACCGGAAGCGTGGAAACAAAGCTCGAAGCTATGGAACAACAAGTTTTCAAGTGCCAAGGGATGGTGGAGCGTGGACTTAACGCCAACCAGATGATGATCGCGGAATTCACCAACAACCACAAGCTAGACGCCAAGAACATTGGGGAGACCATCTTCAAGCTTCATGAGAAAATCGAGCATCTTCAAGCGTAGATCTATGACCTGCAAAACCAAAACTGTGAGTATGAATATAAATTCAAGAGGATGAGTTTGGCTGCAGATTTGAGGATCCCGGAGACTCAATCATCCTTCCATGATGGTGAGCCTATGCCTTGGAAGACGGCCGACAAGCCTACATCATCAACAACTCCTTCTTCATCACCCCCGAGGACATAATCACTTGGGTATGGGCACTCCCCTTGGCAACTGCCAAGCTTGGGGGAGGTTCCCCGGTATCGTATCACCATCACACTCCTATCTTTACCGTCTTTCTTAGTTTGATCATTTTAGTAATATCTTGATCTAGTATAATGAAGTTTTGGTATGAATTAGTTTCGAGTTTTGCTTTGTGATCCTTCTATGTAATCGAGTCCATGAGCTATATAATAAACATTAGTGTTGAGTCAAGGGCTTTGCTATCTTGCAATGATCTTGAGAAAATAGAAAGAATAAAAAGAATAAAAGAGTTCATATTGATCTTATGGATTGTAATGACTTCACATATAAAGAATATGAGACTTAAAAGTTGTTGAAAGTTTACAAGCATAGTTTTGGTCATCGTTGCAATTAATAGGAAGTAATAAAGAAAGAGAGGTTCTCACATATAAATATACTATCTTGGACATATTTTATGATTGTGAGCACTCATTAAGTATGACATGCTAAAGAGTTGATGTTGGACAAGGAAGACAACGTAATGGTTTATGTTTTCTCACATCTCAGTTAAAGTATATTTTCATGGATCATTCAAACATGTTGAGCTTGCCTTTCCCCCTCATGCTAGCCAAAATTCCTTGCACCAAGTAGAGATACTACTTGTGCTTCCAAATATCCTTAAACCCAGTTTTTCCATGAGAGTCCACCATACCTACCTATGGATTGAGTAAGATCCTTCAAGTAAGTTGTCATGTTGCAAGAAATAAAAATTGCTCTCTAAATATGTATGACTTATTAGTGCGGAGAAAATAAGCTTTATAAGATCGTGTGATATGGAAGCAATAAAAGCGACGGACTGCATAATAAAGGTTCATATCACAAGTGGCAATATAAAGTGACGTTCTTTTGCATTAAGATTTTGTGCATCCAACCCTAAAAGCACATGACAACCTCTGCTTCCCTCTACGAAGGGCCTATCTTTTACTTTATTTCTTTTACTTTTTGCAAGAGTGAAGGTGATCTTCACCTTTCCCTTTTTCATTTTATCCTTTGGCAAGCACCTCGTGTTGGAAAGATTCTGATATATATATATCCAATTGGATGTAAGTTAGCATGAACTATTATTGTTGACATCACCCAAAGGTGAATACATTGGGAGGCAACACTATAAGCCCCTATCTTTCTCTGTGTCCGATTGAAACTCCATAACCATAAGTACTGCGTGAGTGTTAACAATTGTAGAAGACTACATGATAGTTAAGTATGTGGACTTGCTGAAAAGCTCTATTCTTGACTCTTTCTGATGTTATGATAAATTGCAATTGCTTCAATGATTGAGATTATAGTTTGTTAGTTCTCAATGAAGTTTCTGAACCATACTTGACATTGTGAATAGATTGTTACTTGAGCATAAGAAATGATATGAAAAAATCTATATATGTTGCTGTTGTAAGAATGATCATGATGCCCTGATGTCCATATTTTATTTTTATTGACACCTCTATCTATAAACATGTGGACATATTTTCGATTTTGGCTTCCGCTTGAGGACAAGTGAGGTCTAAGCTTGGGGGAGTAGATACGTCCATTTTGCATCATGCTTTTATATCGATATTTATTGCATTATGGGCTATTATTATACGTTATGTCACGATACTTATTGCTATTCTCTCTTATTTTACAAGGTTTATCATGAAAAGGGAGAATGCCGGCAGCCGGGATTCTGGGCTGGAAAAGGAGCAAATATTGGAAACCTATTCCGCACAGCTCCAAAAGTCCTGAAACTCCATGAAAGTCATTTTTGGAATTAATAAGAATTATTGAGCAAAGAAAGTACCAGAGGGGGCCCACACCCTGGCCAGGAGGGTGGGGGGCGCGCCCCCTCTCTCCTGGACCCCCTGTTGGCCCTCCGGTGCCCATCTTCTGCTATATGAAGGCTTTTACCCTGGAAAAAATCATAAGCAAGCTTATGGGACGAAACTCCGCCGCCACAAGGCGAAACCAATCTAGGGCTCCGGCGGAGCTGTTTTGCCGGGGAAACTTCCCTCCGAGAGGGGAAAATCATCACCATCGTCATCACCAACGATCCTCTCATCGGGAGGGGGTCAATCTCCATCAACATCTTCACCAGCACCATCTCCTCTCAAAACCCTAGTTCATCTCTTGTATCCAATCTTGTATCAAAACCACAAATTGGTACCTGTGGGTTGCTAGTAGTGTTGATTACGCCTTGTAGTTGATGCTAATTGGTTTATTTGGTGGAAGATCATATGTTCAGATCCTTAATGCATATTAATACTCCTCTGATCATGAACATGAATATGCTTTGTGAGTAGTTACGTTTGTTCCTGAGGACATGGGTGAAGTCTTGCTATTAGTCGTCATGTGAATTTGGTATTCATTCGATATTTTGATGAGATGCATGTTGTCTTTCCTCTAGTGGTGTTATGTGAACGTCGACTACATGACACCTCACCATTATTTGGGCCTAGAGGAAGGCATTGGGAAGTAATAAGTATATGATGGGTTGCTAGAGTGACAGAAGCTTAAACCCTAGTTTATGCATTGCTTCGTAAGGGGCTGATTTGGATCCATATGTCTCATGTTGTGGTTAGGTTTACTTTAATACTTCTTTTGTAGTTGCGGATGCTTGCAATAGGGGTTAATCATAAGTGGGATGCTTGTCCAAGAAAGGGCATTACCCAAGCACCGGTCCACCCAAATATCAAATTATCAAAGTACCGAACGCGAATCATATGAGCGTGATGAAACTAGCTTGATGATAATTCCCATGTGTCCTCAGGAGCGCTTTTCTCATTATAAGAAATTGTCCAGGCTTATCCTTTGCTACAAAAAGGATTGGGCCACCTTGCTGCACTTTATTTACTTTCATTGCTTGTTACCCGTTACAAATTATCTTATCACAAGACTATATGTTACCTACAATTTCAGTGCTTGCAGAGAATACCTTACTGAAGACCGCTTGTCATTTCCTTCTGCTCCTCGTTGGGTTCGACACTCTTACTTATCAAAAGGACTATGATAGATCCCCTATACTTGTGGGTCATCACGAGCCTACGAAGGAATTACTCACTCCCGGTGGGGAGCATCATGGAATTGGCGATGGAGAAGGGTTGGTGATGACGAATATCAAAGATCCCCGTCTCCGGAGCCCCAAACGGACTCCAGATCTGGCCTCCCAATGAAGAACAGGAGGTGACAGTGGCTCCGTCTCGTGGAACGCGATAATTCTTTCTCCCTGATTTTTTCTGGAAATATGTGATTTTATAGCGTCGGTTTCAGGCTCTGTGGGGCCACCAGGTGGGTACACCCATCTGGGCGCGCCTGGGGGGCAGGCGTGCCCTGGTGGGTTATGCCCACCCAGGTGCCCCCTCCGGTGGATCCTGGCTCCAGAAATTCTCTTTATTGACATAAAAAATCCTCGCCATGTTTCGTTCCATTCCGAGAACTTTTATTTCTGCACAAAAGCAACAACATGATAGTTCTGCTGAAAACAGCGTCAGTCCGGGGTTAGTTTCATTCAAATCATGGAAACTAGAGTCCAAAACAAGAGGAAAAGCGTTAGGAAAAGTAGATACATTGGAAACGTATCAACTCCCCCAAGCTTAAATCTTTTCTTATCCTTAAGCAATTCAGTTGATAAATTGAAAGTGAAAAAGAAAAACGTTTACGAGCTCTTTTGCTCTTGTCTGCATAAATAAGCTTAAACAACACCTAGGTTTTCAGCCAACATTATAACTAACCATACCGACAATGGCTCTTAAAAATTATATTAACTCATATCAGTGACATAATCAGCTAGGGAGCAATAATAAGATATCTCAAACAACAACAGGTTATCAAAACAACCATGATATAATATGACAATAGTGGTATCTCGCTAGCCCTTTCTGAGACCGCAAAACATAAATGCAGAGCACCTCCAAAGTTCAAGCAGCGACTAAAGATTGTAATTCATGGTATAAAAGATCCAGTCATGATGCACTCAACATTACCTACATAGAATGCATTAGCATGACAACAGTGTCTCAGGTTCTGGCGCTTATTTTAGAGGGTGACAACACAACATAAAAGTAAGTATATAGTCCCTTCATAGAGGGTGTCGGTGGGAATGACACATATGGGGTCACGGGAATCCCTACTATGGTTGCGGGGTGCGGGGTCGTGAGAAAAGCAGGATCAGCAATCAGCACAAGCACACGGGTCGTTTACCCAGGTTCGGGCTGCGAGGATGCGTAATACCCTAGTCCTGCTTTGGTGTGTATATTAGTGTTCTTGGAGTTCTTGAGCTAGCTACGATGAGTGTAACTTGTCCCATGGTCCGAATCCTTATCCTAGATGCCTCGGGGCTCCTTTTATAGTCAAGGGGATCTCCACAGTGGCACACAGGAGGTGGCATCGGTGTACAGTGGCTAAGCTTATCGCTTAGCCGTTATGGGACAAGACACATTTAGTGCGCCTCTTAGGTGTCCCCCTCACTTTACCGCCGCCTCACCCTGCTTCGACATGCGCCCGGGCCAGCGAGGCGGTCAGCGCCATGTAGGCTGGCTGGCTGCTGAGGTGGCGCGGTGGTAGGGCCTTCACGAAGATTTGCATGCCATCACGCAGGCATGTGCTGAGTTGGCCTGGAAGCCCCACGTCGACACGTAGGTGCTTGCCTAGCTGGTGGGCTGGCAGCTGCATGGGAGCGGTGGTGGAAACTTGGCGGGCGTGGGCCTGACTGTGGCCTTGCGGATGTCCTTGGCAAGGTCCTTGTCGGGGCCCCGGCGAGGGTCTTGCCGTGGCGTCGTGGTCGTCCCCGGCAAGGATCTTGCCGGAGATCTTGTGGGTTTCCTCGGCAAGGATCTCGCCGAGGTTTTTCGTCTTCTAATCCTCATCTGACTTGGAGTGTTCGTGATCTTCACAAAGATCTGCATGCCATCATGTAGGTGCCTCCCGAGCCTTGGTTCCAATGTGGTTGTCGGGAACCTTGGGCTTGAGGGTGGCACGCTCCACTGGCGTTGGGCAAGCTGCCCCGGCAATGTCCTTGCCGGGGCCGTGGAGGCCGCCCCAGCAAGGGTGTTCCGGGGGAACCCACCTTGCCTTCTTGCTCTTCGTGTCTCTGTATTGGCGTTGCTTTGACCGCCTTATGGCTTTGATTCCTGGCCCCTGCCCCGCTTAAGTGTGGCCGCAGGCGTGGCTCTGACTACCCGTGCACAGGTAAAGGGGTACAAAGTAGTGCCCCTACTTCTATATACCGACAGGAGCCCCGAGTCTGGGCCACACATAAGCGCAACACATTGTTGCGCCAGGCCCAAAACGGTGCGCAGGCAGGCGAGGTTGATTTTATTGAGGTGATTTTCCCGCCCGCTGCGCTTCCCCACGATCCGCGTTGAACGCGTGACCTGGGGATCGTGCGCAGGGGTGATCGAAGCATGCTTGCATCATCTTGCGATGAACAGTAAAGAGGCGGCTTGCGTGTCCCTTCGAGACCATAGGGCCGTTGCTCATTTACTCTCCCCACGTGGGAACCGTCGTTCCACGTGTCCCACTACGCCCGCCCCTTGCGCCACATACGCCGCATGCACGACGCAGGGCGGATGACAGGCGCACGGAATATGGGAAGACGTGCGCGCGAGGGTTGATACCCATGCACCTTCAATTGGGCAGGGAGGGCCGTCGACAGCCTCGCCCGCTGTCATCTTATTGAGCTGGGTTGGCTGAGAGGGGCGACCGAGCCCTGACCCCGCCCCTTTATAAGGAGGAGAGCGGGAGGGATGGCACCCTTCAATCTTTCATCACCCGCCTCCTCCCATCTTTGCTTCTTCCTCCCCTCTTCCATGGCGACAGGGCGTGCTGATGCTTCGACGGTGGCGGCGAGGGTTTCCTCTCGACAACACGCACCTCCTCCCCAAGAGCCCGTGGAGGCGGAGCCGGCCGTGAGGGGAAGAGGGAGGGGATGAAGCCAAGGTCGCCGTGGTGCTCGGGGAAGAGGAGGGCGGGGCGGCGCACCGGCCTCACCTCCGCCGGCGGTCCCTCCCCCAATGGAGGGCCACGTCGAGGACCATCCCTGGGAGTTCTTCATCAGGCTGTGCCGGCCGGCGCGTCGTCGTCTTCATCTTCCTACTCCATTTGCTCGGGAGATGGAGCTCGACCCACCGCAGGCGCTGAGGCTGCACATGAGGGGCTGCGGGAACAGCGACACATGGACCGACGTTGATTTCCAAGCCCCTCACATCATGTACCTTCGACGCAGATGGAAAACCTTTGCTCGCATCCATAGCTTGACGGCGGGGCTCATCCTCTACTTCAAACTAATGGAGAATGGCCTCCTCTCCGTCAAGGTCTTTGGCGGCTTAGGGACTCGCCTGAAGTGTTGCGTGGAGAGCTCCTCCGATGACAAAGACTCTTCCTTGAGCAAGAGTGACGAGGAGGACAGCGACAGCGGCGATGAGGGCAGCCGGCAGGAGGATGACGGGTCCGACTAGGTGTCAGACCCGCCGTCCCCGGCCGGTGCCGGCAGCAGCAGCATCTGCACCGGGCCCCTTCTACCGGTGGATCCGGCTCCTTGAACTTCTCGGGGCCGCCTCCTTGGGCGGCTGGTGTGGGAAGGCCGGAGAAGGCGAAGAAGGCGGTTGGCGGGCCGTCAAGTCGGAGTATGATGGCACTGACACCTTCGTAGCTTATTGACGGACCGATGCCTCATCTTCCAGCTCTCCTCCCGGCACCATCATCACCAGCCCTTCCCTAGGCGGCCGCCGGCATGTTCTCTTGGCGCCTTCTGCTGCTCGTACCTCGCCTAGGCACTCCTCCTGTCCTATTGCCTTCTTGTTCCGTTTCCTGAGGAGAGGGACAAGAAAGGGATTACAGGCACCTTATCTTCTTTCAGCTTGTAAGCCTATGGGCCTTAGTTAGATTTAAAACTTGTAATCCCCTAGCTCATGTTTACATTCCGTATGAACTGTACCTGTATGGAACGTACTAATGAAAAAGGGTGCTTGCCGGGTCTTGTGTGTGTGAGCAAAGCCCATACCAAGGAACGAATCCTTGTTATTTTTAATATAAACATCATTGCCCGGCAGCAGGCCTTGCCGCTCCCCTACTCCATTCGACCACACTCACGCCTTTGGAGGAGGCAGGGACTAAGTAGGGGTGGGCCCTACGCTTGCTTCCTTGCCGCCGTGGCTACAACCAAATTCTGAACCAAGAAGAGGTTCTCGGGTGGCAGGAATGAAGGGAGCATGACAACCTTGTAATAAAACGAGGCTTCATATGCCCCCCATTTATACGGAAATGCATAACAGGGGATAAGAAAAGTTATCTGAATCTGCAGCCCCCGGCAATCCTAGCTTACCGTGGGTCGACCTTCGTGTCTTCAGCCCCCGGCAAGCTTGGTTTGCCGGGCCCTGATGTCTACTACACAACCTTCTTCTTGTAGACGTTGTTGGGCCTGCAAGTGCACAAGTTTGTAGGACAGTAGCAAATTTCCCTCAAGTGGATGACCTAAGGTTTATCAATTCATAGGAGGTGTAGGATGAAGATGGTCTCCCTCAAACAACCCTGCAACCAAATAACAAAGAGTCTCTTGTGTCCCCAACACACCCAATACAATGGCAAATTGTATAGGTGCACTAGTTCGGCGAAGAGATGGTGATACAAGTGCAATATGGATGGTAGATATAGGTTTTTGTAATCTGGAAATATAAAAACAGCAAGGTAACTAATGATAGAAGTGAGTGTAAACGGTATTGCAATGATAGGAAACAAGGCATAGGGTTCATACTTTCACTAGTGAAAGTTCTCTCAACAATAATAACATAGATAGATCATATAACAATCCCTCAACATGCAACAAAGAGTCAATCCAAAGCCACTAATAGCAGAGAACAAACAAAGAGATTATGGTAGGGTACGAAACCACCTCAAAGTTATCCTTTCTGTTCTATCTATTCAAGAATCCGTAGTAAAATAACATGAAGCTATTCTTTCCGTTCAATCTATCATAGAGTTCATACTAGAATAACACCTTAAGACACAAATCAACCAAAACCCTAATGTCACCTAGATACTCCATTGTCACCTCAAGTATCCGTGGGCATGATTATACGATATGCATCACACAATCTCAGATTCATCTATTGAACCAACACAAAGTACTTCAAAGAGTGCCCCAAAGTTTCTACCGGAGAGTCAAGACGAAAATGTGTGCCAACCCCTATGCATAGGTTCCTGGGCGGAACCCGCAAGTTGATCACCAAAACATACATCAAGTGGATCACGTGATATCCCATTGTCACCATAGATAAGCACGGCAAGATATACATAAAGTGTTCTCAAATCCTTAAAGACTCAATCCGATAAGATAACTTCAAAGGGAAAACTCAATCCATCACAAGAGAGTAGAGGGGGAGAAACATCATAAGATCCAACTATAATAGCAAAGCTCTCGATACATAAAGATCGTGCCAGAGAGATAACACGAGAGAGAGAAAGAGAGAGAAAGATCAAACACATGGCTACTGGTACATACCCTCAGCCCCGAGGGTGAATTACTCCCTCCTTGTCATGGATAGCGCCGGGATAATGAAGATGGTCACTGGTGAGGGATCCCCCCTCCTGCGGGGTGCCGGAACAGGCTCCCGAGAGGTTTTTGGTGGCTACAGAGGCTTGCGGCGGCGGAACTCCCGATCTATCTTCGTCTTCGATGTTTTTAGGGTACGTGGACTTATATAGGAGAAAGAAGTCGGTCGGGGGAGCCTCGAGGGGGCCAGGAGACAGGGGGCACGCCCAGGGGGGTGGGCGCGCCCTCCTATCTTCTGGCTTCCTCGAACCTTCCCTGGCTTGAACTCCAAGTCTCCCGAATCATATCCTTTCCAAAAATCACGCTCCCGAAGGTTTCATTCCGTTTGGACTCCGTTTGATATTCCTTTTCTTTGAAATACTGAAATAGGCAATAAAACAACAATATGGGCTGGGCCTCCGGTTAATAGGTTAGTCCCAAAAGTAATATAAAAGTGTATAATAAAGCCCATAAACATTCAAAACAGATAATAAAATAGCATGAGTGCTTCATAAATTATAGATACGTTGGAGACGTATTAGGGCCGGAGCGTCGGCTTGTTCTCTTTCTCCCACTCAGCTCGGCAGAAATATCCATGTACCCTGCAAACCAAAGAGGACGGAAAGGAACAGAGAGACGCAAACTCGACCTCTATGCTAGGGGTTAGTCGCCGCTAAGCACTATCAACCCTAACCGAGGGAGAGACTCAACCTAGCATGCATGCTATGACTTAGTGCGCCAGCGCTTTGTTTATTTATGCTCAGGTTCTGCGCCTGGCTTTGTACAAAGGGTTGCATGCCTTGCCGGCAAGGCTTGTACAAAAGGTGGCTTGCCGGGGGGCCCGGCAGCCGCACCTTATGGGTAAAACTTACGAAGATGCTCGATGTTCCAGGAGTTGCTCGCTGGAATGGCATCTTCGGTCTCCAGGCGGACTGCGCCGGGCCTGGTGACTCGTTTTACCCGATAAGGGTCTTCCCACTTCGGCGTCAACTTGTTGGAATTCTTGGATGACTGAATGCGCTGAAGAACAAGGTCGCCTTCCTCAAAGCTTCCGGCATGAACCTTGCGGCTATGGTGGCGACACAAGGCTTGCTGGTAGCGTGCTGCTCTCACAGCCGCCCGAAGACGATCTTCCTCGAGGAGTGTTGTGTCATCTTACTGCAATCGCTCTTGCTCAAGCTCATCATAAGCGAGCACTCGAGGTGACTGGTATATGAGTTCCGTGGGGAGAACTGCTTTCTGCCCCGTATACCAGGGCAAAGGGTATCTAGCTGGTGGCTCGATTTGGCGTCATTCTGATCGACCAAAGAACCGCCGGCAACTCATCAATCCAGCGCCTTCCGCTCTTGTGCAGCCTGTCAAAAGTCTTTGTCCTTAGGCCACGCAGCACTTTAGCATTTTCTCTCTCCGCTTGCCTGTTGCTTCATGGGTGTGCCACGGAAGCAAAACAGACCTTGCTGCAGAGGTCTCCAATGTATTGCATGAAGGTGTGGCTTGTGAACTACATGCCATTGTCAGTGATGACTCTGTTCGGCACACCAAAGCGGCAAACTAGCCCCTTAAAGAATTTGATGGCTGACTGTGCGGTCACCTTCCTCACTGCTTCCACCTCTCGCCACTTTGTGAACTTGTCGATTGCAATGTACAAGTACTGAAAGCCCCCGACGGCGCGGGGAAAAGGGCCAGTATGTCGAGCCCCCAGACCGAGAATGGCCAGGAGAGAGGGATTGTCTGCAAGGCTTGAGCTGGCTGATGAAGCTTCTTTGAATGAAACTGGCACACTTCACACTTGGTTACTAGTGTCGTCGCATCCTGGAGGGCAGTGGGTCAGAAGAAACCTTGCCGGAAAGCCTTGCCGGCAAGGGCCCTCGACCCTATGTGGGAGCCACATATGCCTCCATGTATCTCTGCCAACAGCTCCAGTCCTTCCTCCCGGGGGATGCACTTCAATTTCACTCCATTTGGTCTTTTTTTGTACAGAACGTTGTCAACAAACTGGTACAGGGCAGACCGACAGGCTACTTTCTCTGCTTCTTCCTGCTCCTCAGGAAGCTCCCCTGTTTGGAGGAATCGGACTGTATGTTGCGCCCATGCTGGAGCCTGTGGCTCGACGGCAAGGACCAAAGACATTTCCTCTGCCGCGGGAGCGGTCGCCTCTACGGCAAGTGCTTGGCGCCCTGCCGGAGTCGGTTGTCCCATGGAAGGCTCGGCGTCCATGGCAATATCTTCGCCGGCAGCTCCAGGGAGCTCGGTGGGGAAGTACTTGCCGGGGCTTGACTTCCTCCGCTTGTTCTGCTTTGTTGATTGTTCAATGGATGGTTGAGTTAACCGAAGCACAAAAGTACCTGGTTCCATAGGTAGCTTGAGGGTGTCGCGCTTAGACAGGTAGTCGGCAATGTCGTTCTCCACCCGGGGAACATGCTCTGCCTGTATACCGTCAAAGCGCTCCTCCAGTTTCCTCACTTCATCTACATAGGCTTCCATCAATGGGCCTTGATAATCCTTATTGATCTGCCGGACGACAAGCTGTGAATCACCCCTGACGATGAGCTTTTTGACCCCGAGGTCTGCCGCGATCCTAAGACCAGCAAGCAATCCCTCGTACTCAACAGTGTTGTTCGTTGACATCTTCCTCGGAAAGTGCATCTGGATCACGTACTTGAGGTGCTCTCCGGTGGGTGCAATAAGCAGCACACCAGCACCGGTGCCTTGTAGAAAAAAAGCCCCGTCAATGTACATAATCCAGTTGCGACTCGTTTCCTTGCCGGGGAGAGTGGTCTCCTGGATCTCTTCATCGGGCGTCGAGGTCCATTCGGCAATGAACTCCACCAAGACTCTGCTCTGAATCGTCGAGGTGCTTTCGAACTTCAAACCAAAACTCGACAGCTCCAAGGCCCATTCCACAATCCTCCCTGTTGCATCTGGGTTATGCAATATCCGTTGCAGCAGGAGGCGAGTGACAATGGTGATCTTGTGTGCTTGGAAGTAATGACGCAGCTTCCTCGAGGCCATAAGGAGGCCGAAGAGCAATTTCTACACACCGGAGTACCTTGACCTAGCCCCCTGCAAGAGGGAGCTGACGAAGTAAACTGGGTGCTGCACCATCTTCTTCTTTTGCACCACTTCACCCAGTTGCGTGGGTCCTATCGCACCGGTGTCAGATCTTGCCGGGGTCCCAGCCTCGCCGGGACCAGGCCCTTTCGGGGAGAGTTCTGGCTCACCATCCGTCAACTCTGCTGTTGCTACTGCCTCTTCGTCGTCCTCCCTCTATGCCACCAGTTCAGCGCTGACCACTTGATTCGTTGCCGCTAGATACATCAGCAACGGTTCTTGTGGTTTGGGAGCAACCAGCACTGGGGTGGAGGAGAGGTATTTCTTCAAATCCTGCAGCACTGCCTCGGCTTCCTGGGTCCACTCCATTGGGCCCGCCTTCTTCAAGATCTTGAAAAAGGGAAGGGCACACTCGGCGGACTTGGAGATGAATCTACTCATGGCAGCGACGCAGCCAGTGAGCCGGCGCACATCCTTGATCTGCTTAGGTGCCTCAATCTGCTCGATGGCCTTGATCTTGTCCGAGTTCGCCTCAATCCCACGTTGCGACACAAAGAACCCCAGAAGCTTGCCGAATGGGACACCAAAGACACACTTCTCAAGGTTCAGCTTGAGGTTGATCTTGCGCAAATTTGCAAACGTCTCTTCCAAATCTTGCACAAGTGTCGCCTTGTCCATGGTTTTGACCACTATGTCATCCATATAAGCTTCCATATTTCTATGTAGCTCGGGCTCAAAACCAATTTGGACTGCTCTTGCAAAGGTCGAGCCATCACTCTTCAACCCGAAAGGCATCCGTAAAAAGCAATATGTACCACATGGGGTGATGAATGTTGTTTTCTCCTCATCTTCTCTTGTCATGAAAGTTTGGTGGTAGCCTGAGTAGGCGTCAAGGAATGATAACAGGTCGCACCCGGCCGTCGAGTCAACAATCTGGTCGATGCGCGACAACGGGAAATGATCTTTCAGACAAGCCTTATTGATATCTGTGTAATCAATACACAACCTCCACTCCCCGTTTGCCTTGCACACCACCACCGGATTGGCCAACCACATCGGATGGAGTACCCCTCTTACCAAGCCTGCCACCTCTAGCTTCCTGATCTCTTCTGTGATGAACTCCTGCCTCTCTAGAGCTTGCTTCCTGACCTTTTGCTTGACGGGCCGTGCATGAGGATAGACAACAAGATGGTGCTCAATCACTTCCCTGGGAACGGCGGGGATGTCGGATGCTTGCCACGCAAACACATCGACATTCTCCCGCAGGAAAGTGACGAGCTCGCCTTCCTATTTGTTGTCGAGGGTGGAGCTTATGGTGAAAGCCCCTCCTGTGCCGTCCTCTCTGACGGACACCCTCTTGGTCTCTAGTGGCGCAGCTCTGGACTTCTTGCTCTTGCCGGTGGAGCTTTCTGGCACGTATTCAACAGGAGCGCAACACCCCGAAGAGGTGCGCTTGCTGGAGTGGGTGCGAGAGGTCTCGCCGGTCTTCTTCCCTCCTGGGGCTTCAACGGCAGGAGCAAGTGCCTTGGCGGCAGCTGCTGCAACTGCTTCCCGGTAGAGTTGGTCAGCGCAAATCAACGCATCTTTCTTGTCGGTGGGGATGGTGATGATGTTCATCGTCCCGGGCATCTTCAGCATGTTGTAGGCGTAATGGGACGCCGCCATGAACTTGGCCAGCGCCGGGTGGCCGAGGATCCCGTTGTAGGGAAAGGGGGATCTCGGCTACAACAAGGACAATCTTCTCCGTCCTGTAGTTCAACTCGCCTCCAAATGTCACGGGCAGCGTGACTTTTCCCTTCGGTTGGTCCTCCCCGGGTTGACCCCTTGAAACGTGCCCGTCTCTTCGAGATCTCCATCAGGAATCTGCAGCCTTTTGATCACAACAGGCAAGATCAAGTTCAGACCGAACCCGCCGTCAACTAGCATCTTCGTCACCTTGAGGTTGCGGATCATTGGTGAAACCAACAATGACAAACACCCGACCGCAGTAGATCGGTCAGGGTGGTCCTCGGTGTCGAAGATGATAGGCGTGCTGGACCACTTTAGTGGTTTCCGTGCGTCGAGTGATGGCTCCACCGTTGTGATCTCACGTGCCCACTGCTTGCTGGCGGTGAGATGCGTGCAGCGAGGCACCACCGCCGATGCACATGGCCTCTGTAGCCTTCTGAAACTTGTGGTCGCCGGACTCGTCTTCCTCGTCATGATCATCGTCTTCATGCTTCTTGTCGTGGCCCCGGGCGGGCCTCTCTTGTTGATTATCCTTACCACGGCGGCCTCCTCGGCCACCATGATTCTTGCCGGATCCTTCGGAACCATCTTGACCCTTTTCCTTGTCCTGCCTCTCATATTCAGCTTTCTGCTTCTCAGCGAGCAGCTCAACTTGTCGGCAGTTCTGGAGGTCGTGACCTTTGGTGCGGTGGATCTTGCAATACTGCTTGTGGGAGCCCCCTGGCTTGTCGGCAGCCGCCAAGGCCCGCCAAGCGGCACACCCGGCAACTTCCTTGCCGGGGTCGCTTTCCTTGGCCTTCTTGGCAGTGTCAGTGTCATCGGATCCCTCGACGGCAAGCACAGTCTTGCCCTTGCGCTTTCTATTACGGCGCCGGCCCTTCTTTCTGGGGGCGGTGGTGTCGCCGTCTGTGGAGTCGGTTTCCGCACCGGCATCCTCGTCGGGGTACTTCCTCCCTTCTTCAGCCCGAGCGCACTTGTCGGCCAGGACGTAAAGTTCGGCCACATCCTTGACCTTGTTCATCGCCAGCTCCTCACGCATCTTGCAGTTGCGCACATTCTGATGGAATGCACTAATCACGGCGGCGGGATGAACGTCCGGGATGTTGTACTGCACTCGGCTGAACCTTTGGATGTACTTGTGCATGTTTTCTCCTTCCTTCTGGGGGATGATGTGCAAATCGCTCGCCTGGCCATGAGCTTGGTGGCCTCCAGTGAAGGCGCCAACAAACTCATGACACAGATCCGACCAAGAAGAAATGGAATCCACCGGCAAGGGCATCAACCATGACATAACATTGGGTTTGAGTACCAGCGGGAAGTAATTGGCAAGCACCTTATCATCGCGGGTTCCAGTTGCTTGCATCGCGATGGTGTAGATGCTGAGGAACTCTAACGGGTGAGTCTTGCCGTTGTGCTTCTCGCCAACGTCGGGCTTGAACATGCGGTGGGAGGGCCACAGGGACTGCCGCAGCTCACGGGTGACGGCCGGACAACCCACCTCATAGGGTAGGCCACCGTTGCATCCCGGTGCCAGGTGGTCCATAGTGGGTCCTGCCCGCCTGTCTGACTGGTGGCGTGCATCACGCCAGTGCTCGGCGGTGGTTCAAGCGTCTTCGAGGGATCGCTTCCGAAGAACTTGATGCTGGTCGCGGTGGGTCCGTGGATAGGACGATGCTATGGAGATATTATCACAAGCGTCATCCCGACGAATCGACACCCGCGGTGGCTGGCGTGGGGGAGGAGAATGCACCGTGGCTGCGTCACCCCCAGCCCTCCAACTGCTGGCTGTTGGAAATATGCCCTAGAGGCAATAATAAAAGGATTATTATTATATTTCCTTGTTCATGATAATTGTCTTTTATTCATGCTATAATCGTATTATCCGGAAATCGTAATACACGTGTGAATACATAGACCACAATATGTCCCTAGTGAGCCTCTAGTTGACTAGCTCGTTGATCAACAGATAGTCATGGTTTCCTGACTATGGACATTAGATGTCATTGATAACGGGATCACATCATTAGGAGAATGATGTGATGGACAAGACCCAATCCTAAGCATAGCACAAGATCGTGTAGTTCGTTTTGCTAGAGCTTTTCCAATGTCAAGTATCTTTTCCTTAGACCATGAGATCGTGTAACTCCCGGACACCGTAGGAGTGCTTTGGGTCTATCAAACGTCACAACGTAACTGGGTGACTATAAAGGTGCACTACAGGTATCTCTGAAAGTGTCTGTTGGGTTGACACGGATCGAGACTGGGATTTGTCACTCCGTATGACGGAGAGGTATCTCTGGGCCCACTCGGTAATGCATCATCATAATGAGCTCAAAGTGACCAAGTGTCTGGTCATGAGATCATGCATTATGGTACGAGTAAAGTGACTTGCCGGTAACGAGATTGAACAAGGTATTGGGATACCGACGATCGAATCTCGGGCAAGTAACGTACTGATTGACAAAGGGAATTGTATATGGGGTTGTTTGAATCCTTGTCATTGTGGTTCATCTGATAAGATCATCAAGGAGCATGTGGGAGCCAACATGGGTATCCAGATCCCGCTGTTGGTTATTGACCGGAGAGCAGTCTCGGTCATGTCTGCGTGTCTCCCGAACCCGTAGGGTGTACACACTTAAGGTTCGGTGACGCTAGGGTTGTAAAGATATTAGTATGCAGCAAACCAAAAGTTGTTCAGAGTCCCGGATGAGATCCCGGACGTCACGAGGAGTTCCGGAATGGTCCGGAGGTAAAGAATTATATATGGGAAGTCGAGTTTCGGCCATCGGGAAAGTTTCGGGGGTCACCGGTATTGTACCGGGACCGCCGGAAGGGTCTCGGGGGTCCACCGGGTGGGGCCACCCATCCCGAAGGGCCCCATGGGCTGAAGTGGGAGGGGAACCAGCCCCTGGTGGGCTGGTGCGCCCCCCCTGGGCCCCCCTCTGCGCCTAGGGTTGGGAACCCTAGGGGAGGGGGCGCCTCCACTTGCCTTGGGGGGCACTCCACCCCCCTGGCCGCCGCCTCCCTTGGGAGATCCCATCTCCAGGGCCGCCCCCCCTGGGGTCCCTATATAAAGAGGAGGGTGGGAGGGAAGCCGCACCCTGACATCTGGTGCCTCCCCCCCTTGCTATACCTCCTCCTCCCGTAGTCGCTTGGCGAAGCCCTGCCGGAACCCTGCTGCGTCCACCACCACGCCGTCGTGCTGCTAGATCTTCATCAACCTCTCCTTCCCCCTTGCTGGATCAAGAAGGAGGAGACGTCACGCTGACCGTACGTGTGTTGAACGCTGAGGTGCTGTCCGTTCGGCGCTAGGATCTCCGGTGATTTGGATCACGACGAGTACGACTCCCTCAACCCCGTTCTCTTGAATGCTTCCGCTCGCGATCTACAAGGGTATGTAGATGCACTCCCCTCTCTCGTTGCTAGATGAACTCATAGATTGATCTTGGTGAACGTAGGAAATTTTTTATTTTATGCAACGTTCCCCTTCAGTGGTATCAGAGGTAGGTCTATGCGTAGTTCTCTATTGCACGAGTAGAACACAAATCTGTTGTGGGCATAGATGTTGTCAACTTTCTTGCCACTACTAGTCTTATTTTTCTTCAGCAGTATTGTGGGATGAAGCGGCCCGGACCGACCTTACACGTACGCTTACGTGAGACAGGTTCCACTGACTGACATGCACTAGTTGCATAAGGTGGCTAGCGGGTGTCTGTCTCTCCCACTTTAGTTGGAGCGGATTCGATGAAAAGGGTCCTTATGAAGGGTAAATAGAAGTTGACAAATCACGTTGTGGTTATCCGTAGGTAAGAAAACGTTCTTGCTAGAACCCTATTGCAGCCACATAAAAGATGCAACAACAATTAGAGGACGTCTAACTTGTTTTTGCAGCAATTGCTTTGTGATGTGATATGGTCAAAAGTTGTGATGAATGATGAATGATATATTGTGATGTATGAGATCATGTTCTTCTAATAGGAATCACGACTTGCATGTCGATGAGTATGACAACCGGCAGGAGCCATAGGAGTTGTCTTAATTATTGTATGACCTGCGTGTCAATGATTTAACGCCATGTAATTACTTTACTTTATTGCTAAACCATTAGCCATAGTAGTAGAAGTAATAGTTGGCGAGCAACTTCATGGAGACACGATGATGGAGATCATGATGATGGAGATCATGGTGTCATGCTGGTGACGAAGATGATCATGGAGCCCCAAAGATGGAGATCAAAGGAGCTATATGATATTGGCCATATCATGTCACTACTATTTAATTGCATGTGATGTTTATTATGTTTATGCATCTTGTTTACTTAGAACGACGGTAGTAAATAAGATGATCCCTCATAATAATTTCAAGAAAGTTGAGGGAGTTCCGGACTAGGGGGTGTCCGGATAGCCGAAGTATCATCATCGGCCGGACTCCCAGACTGTGAAGATACAAGATTGAAGACTTCGTCCCGTGTCCGGATGGGACTTTCCTTGGCGTGGAAGGCAAGCTTGGCGATACGGATATGTAGATTTCCTACCATTGTAAGCGACTCTGTGTAACCCTAGCCCTCTCCGGTGTCTATATAAACCGGATGGCTTTAGTCCATAGGACGAACAACAATCATACCATAGGCTAGCTTCTAGGGTTTAGCCTCCTTGATCTCGTGGTAGATCCACTCTTGTAACACACATCATCAATATTAATCAAGCAGGACGTAGGGTTTTACCTCCATCAAGAGGGCCCGAACCTGGGTAAAACATCGTGTCCCTTGTCTCCTGTTACCATCCGCCTAGACGCACAGTTCGGGACCCCCTACCCGAGATCCGCCGGTTTTGACACCGACATTGGTGCTTTCATTGAGAGTTCCTCTGTGTCGTCACTGATAGGCTCGATGGCTACTTCGACCATCATCAACGACGCGGTCCAGGGTGAGACCTTTCTTCCCGGACAGATCTTCGTATTCGGCGGCTTTGCACTGCAGGCCAATTCACTTGGCCATCTGGAGCAGATCGAAAGCTATGCCCCTGGCTGTCAGGTCAGATTTGGAAGCTTAAACTTCACGGCGGACATCCGCGGGGACTTGATCCTCGACGGATTCGAGCCACAGCCGAGCGTGCCGCACGGTCACGTCAAGCATGATCTAGCTCTGCAGTCGGACAGTACCCTGGAGGCTGCACTCGAACCCGCTCCGATCTTCAATTCGGAGCCGGCTGTGCAAATCGAGGACGGATGGCTAGACACCGCCTCGGGGGCTGGAACCTCTACGGCGATAGAGCCGAACACTGATCTTGTCCCTCATAAGTCTCGTGACTCCGAGGTGCCGGACTCCTCGCCGGACTCTGAACCTCCCGCGCCCCCTCCGATCGAATCCGATTGGGCGCCGATCATGGAGTTCACCGCAGCGGACATCTTTCAACACTCACCTTTCGGCGACATCTTGAGTTCGCTAAAGTATCTCTCATTATCAGGAGAGCCCTGGCCGAACTGCGGTCAGGACGGTTGGGATGCGGACGACGAAGAAATTCAAAGCCCTCCCACCACCCAATTAATAGCCACTGTCGGCGATCTAACCGACATGCTAAACAATGACTCCAAAGACATCGACGGTATGGACGACGATGCCGGAGACGATCAAGAACCAGCGCCTACCGGGCACGGGAAAGCCACACCAACTCACAATGTATACATGGTGGATACATCAAAAGGAAGCGATAATGAGGAAAAACGGGACGTGGCGAAGGACAACTCCCCCAACAAACAACCAAAACGGCGACGCAAGCGCCGCCCGAAGACCGGCCTCGATAAAAACGGCACCCATACGGACCCGGCCCTAGACCAGGGCGAAGCGGTGGACGACGCACATGTCAACAAGCAGCCAGCCGGACATGAACTGGACAAACAACCCATCCCCGGCGAAGATGATCTCACATCACCAGAGCATACGAATCTTCATAAAAGGCTCGTCGCCACTGCAAGAAGTTTGAAGAAGCAAAGGCGGAAGCTCAAAACAGCGGAGGACGCACTCAGAATGAGATGGAGCAAAGTACTCAACAGCACAGATAAACATGGCGCTAGTCACCAGACAAAGAGCTACCCGAAGCGCAAGCTGTTGCCCGAATTTGACGAGGAGGCCTTAGAGCCCCCGTAGTCAAAAAATAAAGAAGCCGCCTGGCCGGATAGACGAATAGATGACAGGCCAAGATCAACAAGGGGCGCCGCACACAGGCCGGCACACGATCAGCATAAAGATCCCCGGAAAAAGGATGACCCAGTCAGATCTATTTATGGACCAAAAAAGAAGACTCCAGGAAGCAACATAACCCGCCGAACATTTGAAGACAACGGCACACCCAAATACAGGGGCGCCGCACACCCACTATGTTTCACCGACAAGGTACTGGATCATGGATTTCCAGCGGGATTCAACCCCGTAAACATAGAGGCATATGACGGAACAACAGACCCTGGAGTCTGGATTGAGGATTATATCCTACACATACATATGTCGAGAGGAGACGATCTCCATGCCATAAAATAACTACCCCTCAAGCTCAAAGGGCCAGCTCGGCATTGGCTTAAAAGCCTCCCAGAAAATACCATCGGAAGTTGGGAAGAGCTTGAGGATGCGTTTCAAGCAAATTTTCAGGGGACTTATGTCCGGCCTCCGGATGCAGACGATTTAAGTCACATAACTCAACAGCCCGGAGAGTCAGCATGCAAATTCTGGAACAGGTTCCTCACTAAAAAGAACCAGATAGTCGACTGTCCGGACGCTGAAGCCTTAGCAGCCTTTAAACACAACGTCCGAGACGAATGGCTCGCCAGACACCTCGGCCAAGAAAAACCAAGAACAATGGCCGCACTAACAAGCCTCATGACCCGCTTTTGTGCAGGGGAGGACAGCTGGCTGGCTAGATGCAGCACCAGCGACCCGAGTACATCCGAAGTCAGGGATGGAAATGGGAAATCACGACGCAGGAAAGATCAGCGCCGGAACAAGGAAAATGGCCCAAATAGTACCGTGGTCAACGCCGGATTCAAAAGCTCTCGGTCGAATAACAAAACACTGCCCCTCAAGGACAACAGTGATGAGCTATCCAACCTAAATAAGATTCTAGACAGGCTATGTCAAATACACGGTACCTCCGAAAAGCCTGCAAACCATACCCACAGAGATTGTTGGGTCTTCAAGCAGTCCGACCGACTTAATGCCGAACACAAGGGGCTCGACACACCAAGCGAAAGTGACGAACCCCAAAAGCAGCACTCCGGACAACAGAAGACTTTCCCACTAGAAGTCAAAACAGTGAACTCACTTCATGTGATAACACGAAAATAGAGCGCGGCACCTGCCATACCAGGAGACCGTCCGCAGAATGGGGATAGACCATACCAACATTCGACATAACATCACTTCCTTTAAAGGAGTGATGCCAGGCCTTTAAGCCAATCATACGGGCTCTGTACCACTAGAGGTCGTGTTCGGTTCATCCAACAACCTCCGTCGCGAAAGGCTCATTCTTCGCAGCACCCCATTTCACAGTGGCCATCAAGCACTACTGGGGCCCAAAGCTTTCGCCCGCTTTAACGCCATACCACACTACACGTCTCTTATACTTACAATGCCTGGTCCACGCGGCATAATCTCATTAAAGAGTAACTACAAGTGTCCCTCGACCACAGAGAGCGTGGGGCTGCCTTGACAGCCACTCCGACCTTGCAGGTCAAGGCCCCTAAACACAGGTCATTCAGACCCCGGACACGGTTAGGCGAGTCCGGCTTAATTAAACAAGGGGCTTCCCAGCCGCATATCCCCTTTACAAGGGGCTGCGCGTATAAATGATGAGAGCCAATAAAGCTCAACTTTCTTCATCTTCCAAATTATACTTTATTTCATACAATTTTTTGCACAATATTTCTTAGAAACTAAGTCCTTCTCTTTTACAGATGAAGCACGTGCTACACCCGTCCAGGATACAGCACAACGGAGACACAGGCGCAGACATGCAGCAGGGACCCGTTGCAAGGATTCTTTTCAGATTAAGACCCTGCGTAAACCTTTCTTACTGTCTATTGTTGATACACATCCCCCGATTTCCCACCATAGCTGAGGATGAGGCTGGCGTTTTGGCATCGGCCGTGCCAGAAGTTCCCGCCCGTACCTGGACACTAGGGGCTTAGGTCATTGTTCTGCCCAATATCATAAAGACCGAACACCTCAGGGAGTGTTCGGCGTCTCGAGTTAGGCCTTATATGCATCAGCTCCGAATCATGTCTTTGGTCAAATGTTGGGTTTGCCCGGCTCCTGTGTTTTGCTGCCTTACGTTCAGTATCATCGGCTAACGCGGCACCAAGAGAACTACTGCGATTGTGCCCCGGTTCAGCCGGGCGAGCACCTCAGTAGAGAAAGCCGAAAACTGACTGTCATGATATAGCGAGAGACTGGTCAACCACTCGATCGACCATTGGAATTTTTAGAATTCCTCCGCTTTGACGAAGGACCGCTTCCCGGTCAGGCACATACGCGCCCCGAAGTTCGGAGAGGAGCGGTGCCGCTAGGGGCTATATAGTAGCCCCACATTCGAGCTCCTATGGCTAAGTGAAAGTGATAAAGCATTATAGTCCGGTTGCCTAGTTTGCTATGCTATCACCTCCCTAAAAGGACCAAGACGTTGGATTAAGTGTGAAAAAGCGTTTTTCTTTTTGCAAACACCCCCGCACCATGTGCGTGGGGGTTGAAGCCAAAGACTGCAACTTTCAGGTTATTCATACATATACGGCCGCACAGGAGATAGTTCAATACTTGAACACACAAGTATAAAAAGTTATTGCATTATAAACATGATCTCAGAAATCATACATGTCATTCAAACATAACATCTTTCGAGCACTGTGACTCTATTATACGAGCGCCCTGCAGGACTTCCTCAAAATAGTGCTCGGTGGGGAATCGGCTTTTGTCCGAACCCCGGGATGCAACAGCGGTGGCATCCATCTCCGCCCAGTATGTCTTACCACGGGCGAGAGCCATCCGTGCACCTTCTATGCATGCCGACCGCTTCATCGCCCCAATACGTGGCACTGCCCCAAGGAATTGCTGCAACAAGCCAAAATAACTCTTCGGCTTGGGCCTTTTCGGCCACAGATGAGCGACCACATCCGTCATGGCAAGTCCGAACAATCTATTCAGCTCAGCCCACTCAACCAGCCGATCACTCAACGGAAGTGGACGCTCCGGACTATGGAATTGAGACCAGAAAAGCTCTTCCATTTCATGATCCTCCTGGCTTCGAAAGTGCATGACTGCGTCCGCCGCACTCGCTGCCAAGTCCAGATAAGGATCCTCTGCACCGTACAATCGGCCCAGCCGAGCATACTTCGGATCCGTGAACTTCCTACGCAGCATAAAGGGCTTTCCAGCCACAATGTCTCTGACCTGACGCAGTTCCTCCTTCATAGCCCGCATCGCACTACGGGCATCCTTGGCTTCGGCGTCGGCCTTCTTTAGGTCCTCTTGCTCCGCTCGGCGTTCTCCTTCAAGAACCTCCAGGCGGTCGGTAGCAACTTTTAATTTCGTGGCCATTCCGGCCATCTCCTCCCTGCTTCGGTAGTGAGCAGCCTTCTCGGCTTATAGCTCTTCCGATGCCTTCGAGGCAGCCACCTCGCTTTTTCTGGCTTGCTCCTTGGCCCGAGCAAGTTCTGCTCGAAGGCCTTCCATAGCAGCGGCACTATCTGCATCAGGCATACAAATTGTAAGGAATGGGCGTCAGCTCCCTTACTACGCGACCGTAGAGCAACCATATACCTTGTGACTCATCAAGTCATTTATTGACCAGCGAGATGTCCGCATCCGCAACGTCGAGTTACCACTTAAGCTCGGCAACTCCATCAGTCCGGCTGGCCACCGAACATTCTGCCACCTGCATAGGAAAGGCGACATTCTATAACTGAGATTACGATCCTCGGCACGCTGCCGTTTTCGACAGCATACCAAGTCTCAGGGGCTACTATCTATACAGGCCGCACTTCATGTGCAAAAACCTATCAAAGGGTATATCATTTTTTGCGTACCTCAAATCCCGTCAGCAAACTTCCGACGGCCTCACACAACCCGCTTTCGGCGGACGAGATCCTCTCAATCACCATACTCATTAATGTGTGGTGATCTTCTGAGATGGACGCCCTCTTAAGCAAATCCTGCAGCTCCACTGGCCGTATTCCAATGGGTGCCGAACTTTCTGGCCCCGCTGGACTCGGGGAGACCCTCCGTGACGACACCTCAGGGTCGTCCGCCCCGCACGATGGGGCGGCAGATGGAGGCGTTTTGCTCTCCGTCATCTCCGGACGAAGGTCTCCCGAAGATGAGCTGTGCTGAGATGGGCTGAGATCCGAACTACAAGGTGAAAACTTCGGTTACCCTTGGAAATTAAACATGGATGTTCACTATTACACAAATCCCCCTTTTTTACTTACGGCTCGCTAGAAGGCTGATTCCTTCGAGGAGACAGTACAGCCGGGGCTCTTCCCGGCACAGGACCTTCCGGTACAGATTTCTTTCCCCGCTTTGAGGCCTTGGCCTCCGGGTCTTCGGAAGCGGCCCTCTTCTCCCCCTGGAAGGTGGGACTCTCGATTCCTCCCTTACTGAAAGCCTCCGTGGCTGAGGTAGTAGATCCCCTGTGCCCTTCTTTGCCCTCTTTCGAAGGTGCAACCTCTAACATTTCGATTAACACAGGATCCAGCGTGGTCTCAGGGAGGGGGGCCGGACACCGTATCAGTTTTGCTTGCACTATCCACTCCTGTCCAGGGGATAGCTGGTTAAAAGGCAAACTCACAGTAAATAAATGGACGATGTGTCCGGACACAGGGCTACTTACTTGAGTATCCGGGCGATTGCAGCTTAGGCCAGCATCCTCGGTCAATTCCGGACGCATCTCTTGCGATCCGAAGAACAGTTTGTACATCTCCGCGGGTGTCAAACCCATGAAGTGTTGAAGAGCTCGTAGCCCCTCCGGATTAAATTCCCACAGGCGGAGGGGGCGACGTTTGCAGGGCAGTAAGCGCCGGATCAACATAACCTATACCACTACGGCCAGATTGATCTCCCTTTCTTGGAGACCTCGAATCCGGTCCTGCAACAGGGAACGTCCTTGGACGGCCCCCAGTCACGCCCCTTGTTGACCCATGACGTCAGCCGCTGTGGGGGGCCCGAGCGGAAGATGGGCGGCAGCCTCTGCCTGCTGCCCCTGGGAGCGGTGATATAGAACCACTCATGTTGCCACAAGCCGAGCTCCTCCTGAAAAGAGCCCTCGGGCCATGGAGCATTGGCCCTCTTGATTATAACAGCCCCGCCGCATTCCGCCTGACGCCCCTCAATCATCTTCGGCTCCATGTTGAAGGTTTTGAGCCACAAGCCGAAGTGAGGGGTAGTGCGGAGGAAGGCTTCGCAGACGACAATGAATGATGAGATGTGGAGGATAGACTCTGGAGCCAAGTCATGGAATTCCAGCCCATAGTAAAACATGAGCCCCCTCACGAAGGGATCCGTCGGGAAGCCTAAACCCCGACAGAGGTGAGGCACGAACACGACGCTCTCACCAAGCTCGGGAGTAGGAATAACTTGCCCTCGGGCAGGCAGCCTATGCGAAATCTCGTAGGTTAAGTACCTGGCGTCTCTTAGCTTTAGCACGTCCTCTTCCGTGACGGAGGAGGGCATCCACCGGCCTCGTAGGTCGGGGCCGGACATTGTCGAAGATCGAAGGTACCCGAATATGGAGCCCTGGGTGTTGGAACTCGGGGCGAGGGGCGGATTCGATAGAGGATTGAAGGAAAAAAAATGGGCCTTGGTCTCATTATAAAGAGGGAGAATACCAAGAGTCGTCCCCGTGACCGTTTGGAACCCGCCTTCGATGGAGGGGGCGTGGCAACGGGCGCGGTTGGGTTACCCACGTCCGTATTGATGGGAATCCCGGAATAAGGGGAACACGATCTCTGCTTCGACAAGACGTGCCAAGGAAACCGCCTCGCTAAACGTGCTGAGGTGACACAATAAAAACAATTCGAGTAAAGGCTTGGTAATGGTGTGACGTCACGCCACAAAATACGTCAGCAGATTGAACTTGTGTAATATTATTCTCTCTACGGTGGTACGTGGAATTTATTTTTGCAGAGCCGGACACTATCCTGATGTTGACAATCTTCTATAAATTATTCGGAGGAAGAACCCGCCTTGCAATGCCGAAGACAACATGCGCGCCGGACTCGTCGTCATTGAAGCCTGGTTCAGGGGCTACTGAGGGAGTTCCGGACTAGGGGGTGTCCGGATAGCCGAACTATCATCATCGGTCGGACTCCCAGACTGTGAAGATACAAGATTGAAGACTTCGTCCCGTGTTCGGATGGGACTTTCCTTGGCGTGGAAGGCAAGCTTGGCGATACGGATATGTAGATTTCCTACCATTGTAACCGACTCTGTGTAACCCTAGCCCTCTCTGGTGTCTATATAAACCGGATGGCTTTAGTCCATAGGACGAACAACAATCATACCATAGGCTAGCTTCTAGGGTTTAGCCTCCTTGATCTCGTGGTAGATCCACTCTTGTAACACACATCATCAATATTGATCAAGCAGGACGTAGAGTTTTACCTCCATCAAGAGGGCCCGAACCTGGGTAAAACATCGTGTCCCTTGTCTCCTGTTACCATCCACCTAGACGCACAGTTCGGGACCCCCTACCCGAGATCCGCCGGTTTTGACACCGACAAAAGTGTTCCCCCTAACTGTGCGCCATTGCTAAAGTTCGTCGTTTCGAAGCACCACGTGATGATCGGGTGTGATAGATTCCTACATTCACATACAATGGGTGTAAGATAGTTTTACACATGCAAAACACTTAGGTTAACTTGACGAGCCTAACATGTACAGACATGGCCTCGGAACACAGAGACCAAAAGGTCGAACATGAGTTGTATGGAAGATACGATCAACATGGAGACGTTCACCGATGATGACTAGTCCGTCTCACGTGATGATCGGACACGGCCTAGTCGACTCGGATCATGTAACACTTAGATGACTAGAGGGATGTCTAATCTGAGTGGGAGTTCATTAAATAATTTGATTAGATGAACTTAATTATCATGAACTTAGTCTAAAATCTTTGCAAAAAAATGTCTTTTAGATCAAATGGCCAACGCTCATGTCAACATGAACTTCAACGCGTTCCTAGAGAAAACCAAGCTGAAAGATGATGGCAGCAACTATTCGGACTGGATCCGGAACCTGAGGATCATCCTCATAGCTGCCAAGAAAGCATATGTCCTAGAAGGACCGCTAGGTGATGCACCCATCCCAGAGAACCAAGATGTTATGAACGCTTGGCAGTCACGTGCTGATGATTACTCCCTCGTTCAGTGCGGCATGCTTTACAGCTTAGAACTGGGGCTCCAAAATTGTTTTGAGCAACACGGAGCATATGAGATGTTCAAGGAGCTGAAAATGGTTTTCCAAGCTCATGCCCGGGTCGAGAGATATGAAGTCTCCGACAAGTTCTATAGTTGTAAGATGGAGGAAAATAGTTCTGTCAGTGAGCACATACTCAAAATGTCTGGGTTGCACAACCGCCTGTCCCAGCTAGACATTAACCTCCCGGACGAGGCGGTCATTGACAGAATCCTTCACTCGCTCCCACCGAGCTACAAGAGCTTTGTGATGAACTACAATATGCAGGGGATGGTGAAAACTATTCCTGAAGTATTGTCAATGCTGAAGTCAGCAGAGGTAGAAATCAAGAAGGAACATCAAGTGTTGATGGTCAATAAAACCACTAAGTTCAAGAAGGGCAAGGGTAAGAAGAACTTCAAGAAGGACGACAAGGATGTTGCCGCACCCGGTAAGCCAGTTGCCGGGAAGAAGTCAAAGAATGGACCCAAGCCTGAGACTGAGTGCTTTTATTGCAAAGGGAAGGGTCACTGGAAGCGGAACTGCCCCAAATACTTAGCTGACAAGAAGGCCAGCAATACTAAAGGTATATTTGATATACATGTAATTGATGTGTACCTTACCAGTACTCGTAGTAACTCCTGGGTATTTGATACCAGTGTCGTTGCTCATATTTGTAACTCATAGCAGGAGCTACGGAATAAGCGGAGACTGGCGAAGGACAAGGTGACGATGCGCGTCGGGAATGGTTCCAATGTCGATGTGATCGCCGTCGGCACGCTACCTCTACATTTACCTACGGGATTAGTTTTAAACCTCAATAATTGTTATTTAGTGCCAAGTTTGAGCATGAACATTGTATCTGGATCTCGTTTAATATGAGATGGCTACTCATTTAAATCCGAGAATAATGGTTGTTCTATTTATATGAGAGATATGTTTTATGGTCATGCCCCGATGGTCAACGATTTATTCTTAATGAATCTCGAACGTAATGTTACACATATTCATAGTGTGAATACCAAAAGATGTAAAGTTGATAACGATAGTCCCACATACTTGTGGCACTGCCGCCTTGGTCACATTGGTGTTAAGCACATGAAGAAGCTCCATGCTGATGGACTTTTAGAGTCTCTCGATTTTGAATCATTTGACACATGCGAACCATGCCTCATGAGCAAAATGACCAAGACTCCGTTCTCCGGAACAATGGAGCGAGCAACCAACTTATTGGAAATCATACATACCGATGTGTGCGGTCCAATGAGCGTTGAGGCTCGCGGAGGATATTGTTATGTTCTCACTCTCACTGATGACTTGAGTAGATATGGGTATGTCTACTTGATGAAACACAATTCTGAGACCTTTGAAAAATTCAAGGGATTTCAGAATGAGGTAGAGAATCAATGTGACCGAAAGATAAAATTCTTACGATCAGATCATGGAGGAGAATATTTAAGTCACGAATTTGGTACACACTTAAGAAAATGTGGAATCATTTCACAACTCACGCCGCCTGGAACACCTCAGCGTAATGGTGTGTCCGAACGTCGTAATCGCACTCTATTGCATATGGTGCAATCTATGATGTCTCTTACCGATTTACCGCTATCATTTTGGGGATACGCTCTAGAGACAGCTACATTCACTTTAAATAGGGCTCCATCTAAATCCGTTGAGACGACATCATATGAATTATGGTTTGGGAAGAAACCTAAGCTGTCGTTTCTAAAAGTTTGGGGATGCGATGCTTATGTCAAGAAACTTCAACCTAAAAAGCTAGAACCCAGGTCGAAAAAATGCGTCTTCATAGGATACCCTAAGGAAACCATTGGGTATACCTTCTACTTAAGATCCGAGGGCATGATCTTTGTTGCCAAGAACGGATCCTTTCTGGAAAAAGAGTTTCTCTCGAATGAGGTAAGTGGGAGGAAAGTAGAACTCGATGAAGTACTACCTCTTAAACCGGAAAGTAGTGCAGCTCAGGAAAATGTTCCTGTGGTGCCTACACCGACTGGAGAGGAAACTAATGATGATGATCAAGGTACTTCGGATCAAGTTGCTACTGAACTTCGTAGGTCCACAAGGACATGTTCCACACCAGAGTGGTATGGCAACCCTGTCCTAGAAATCATGTTGTTAGACAATGGTGAACCTTCGAACTATGAAGAAGCGATGGCGGGCCCAGATTCCAACAAATGGCTTGAAGCCATGCAATCTGAGATAGAATCCATGTATGAAAACAAAGTATGAACTTTGACAGACTTGCCCGATGATCGGCGAGCGATAGAAAACAAATGGATCCTTAAGAAGAAGACGGACGCGGATGGTAATGTTACCATCTATAAAGCTCGACTTGTCGCTAAGGGTTATCGGCAAGTTCAAGGGGTTGACTACGATGAGACTTTCTCTCCCGTAGCGAAGCTGAAGTCCGTCTGAATCATGTTAGCAATTGCCGCATACTATGATTATGAGATATGGCAGATGGACGTCAAAACGGCATTCCTTAACGGCCATCTTAACGAAGAACTGTATATGATGAAGCCGGAGGGTTTTGTCGATCCTAAGAATGCTAACAAGGTATGCAAGCTATAGCGATCCATTTATGGGCTGGTGCAAGCATCTCGGAGTTGGAACATTCGCTTTGATGAGATGATCAAAGCGTTTGGCTTTATGCAGACTTATGGAGAAGCATGCGTTTACAAGAAAGTGAGTGGGAGCTCTGTAGCATGTCTCATATTATATGTAGATGACATACTTTTGATGGGAAATGATATAGAACTTTTGGACAGCATTAAGGCCTACTTGAATAAGTGTTTTTCAATGAAGGACCTTGGAGAAGCTGCTTACATGTTAGGCATCAAGATCTATAGGGATAGATCGATACGCCTCATAGGTCTTTCACAAAGCACATACCTTGATAAGATATTGAAGAAGTTCAAAATGGATCAGTCCAAGAAAGGGTTCTTGCCTGTATTGCAAGGTGTGAGATTGAGCTCGGCTCAATGCCCGACCACGGCAGAAGATAAAGAAGAGATGAGTGTCATCCCCTATGCTTCAGCCATAGGATCTATTATGTATGCCATGGTGTGTACCAGACCTGATGTAAACCTTGCCGTAAGTTTAGTAGGAAGGTACCAAAGTAATCCCGGCAAGGAACACTGGACAGCGGTCAAGAATATCCTGAAGTACCTGAAAAGGACAAAGGACATGTTTCTCGTTTATGGAGGTGACGAAGAGCTCATCGTAAAGGGTTACGTCGACGCTAGCTTCGACACAGGTCTGGATGACTCTAAGTCACAAACCGGATACGTGTATATGTTGAATCATGGAGCAGTAAGCTGGTGCAGTTGCAAGAAGAGCGTCGTGGCGGGATCTACATGTGAAGCAGAGTACATGGCAGCCTTGGAGGCAGCGCATGAAGCAATATGGATGAAGGAGTTCATCACCGACCTAGGAGTCATACCCAAATGCGTCGGGGCCAATCACTCTCTTCTGTGACAACACTGGAGCTATTGCCCTTGCCAAGGAGCCCAGGTTTCACAAGAAGACCAGGCACATCAAGCGTCGTTTCAAATCCATCCATGAAAATGTTCACGATGGAGACATAGATATTTGCAAAGTACATACGGATCTGAATGTCGCAGATCCGTTGACTAAACCTCTTCGGCGAGCAAAACATGATCAACACCAGAACTCTATGGGTGTTCGATTCATCACAATGTAACTAGATTATTGACTCTAGTGCAAGTGGGAGACTGTTGGAAATATGCCCTAGAGGCAATAATAAAAGGATTATTATTATATTTCCTTGTTCATGATAATGGTCTTTTATTCATGCTATAATTGTATTATCCGGAAATCATAATACACGTGTGAATACATAGACCACAATATGTCCCTAGTGAGCCTCTAGTTGACTAGCTCGTTGATCAACAGATAGTCATGGTTTCCTGACTATGGACATTAGATGTCATTGATAACGGGATCACATCATTAGGAGAATGATGTGATGGACAAGACCCAATCCTAAGCATAGCACAAGATCGTGTAGTTCGTTTTGCTAGAGCTTTTCCAGTGTCAAGTATCTTTTCCTTAGACCATGAGATCGTGTAACTCCCGGACACTGTAGGAGTGCTTTGGGTGTATCAAACGTCACAACATAACTGGGTGACTATAAAGGTGCACTACAGGTATCTCCGAAAGTGTCTGTTGGGTTGACACGGATCGAGACTGGGATTTGTCACTCCGTATGACGGAGAGGTGTCTCTGGGCCCACTCGGTAATGCATCATCATAATGAGCTCAAAGTGACCAAGTGTCTGGTCACGGGATCATGCATTACGGTACGAGTAAAGTGACTTGCTGGTAACGAGATTGAACAAGGTATTGGGATACCGACGATCGAATCTCGGGCAAGTAACGTACCGATTGACAAAGGGAATTGTATATGGGGTTGTTTGAATCCTCGGCATCGTGGTTCATCCGATAAGATCATCGAGTAGCATGTGGGATCCAACATGGGTATCTAGATCCCGCTGTTGGTTATTGACCGGAGAGCAGTCTCGGTCATGTCTGCGTGTCTCCCGAACCCGTAGGGTCTACACACTAAAGGTTCGGTGACGCTAGGGTTGTAAAGATATTAGTATGCAGCAAAACGAAAGTTGTTCGGAGTCCCGGATGAGATCCCGGACATCACGAGGAGTTCCGGAATGGTCCGGAGGTAAAGAATTATATATGGGAAGTCGAGTTTCGGCCATCGGGAAAGTTTCGTGGGTCACCGGTATTGTACTGGGACTGCCGGAAGGGTCCCGGGGGTCCACCGGGTGGGGCCACCCATCCCGGAGGGCCCCATGGGCTGAAGTGGGAGGGGAACCAGCCCCTGGTGGGCTGGTGCGCCCCCCTGGGCCCCCCTCTGCGCCTAGGGTTGGGAACCCTAGGGGAGGGGGCTCCTCCACTTGCCTCGGGGGGCACTCCACCCCCCTGGCCGCTGCCCCCCTTGGGAGATCCCATCTCCAGGGCCGGCGCCCCCCTGGGGTCCCTTTATAAAGAGGGGGGGTGGGAGGGCAGCCGCACCCTGACATCTGGCGCCTCCCCCCCCCTTGCTACACCTCCTCCTCCCGTAGTCGCTTGGCGAAGCCCTGCCGGAACCCTGCTGCATCCACCACCACGCTGTCGTGCTGCTGGATCTTCATCAACCTCTCCTTCCCCCTTGCTGGATCAAGAAGGAGGAGACGTCACGCTGACAGTACATGTGTGGAACACGGAGGTGTCGTCCGTTCGGCGCTAGGATCTTCGGTGATTTGGATCACGACGAGTACGACTCCCTCAACCCCGTTCTCTTGAACACTTATGCTCGTGATCTACAAGGGTATGTAGATGCACTCCCATCTCTCGTTGCTAGATGAACTCATAGATTGATCTTGGTGAATGTAGGAAAATTTTTATTTTATGCAACGTTCCCCTTCACTGGCATGCAGTGGCTCAACAGAGCGATATCCTACAGGCCCCGCTGGTCGAGCTCATCTTTGTTAGCGATGCCGATGAGGCTCCGGACAGTGGATCTCCACTCGTCGAGCCTCTCTGCAGCAGGAGGAAAGTCGAGGAGCAGCTGCACGCACGCTAGAGCCTTTGCTGGTGTGGGCGGTAGCGAAAGCTGCATGGACCTTGATGCGCTTCGACTTCTAACTATGTTAGAAGGAGCTCTATCACGGCCCTGCGGCCGTCCGCCATTTTCACCAGCGCCTCAGCGTGCATGCTGGCCTTCCTCGTCTCCTGAAGGACGCGCAGGACTCTTCCCGGGGCGGCGCCCAGGGTCACCAGCGGGGTGGCACTGCTCATCGCGCACAACTTGGGAAGAGCGTGCCGTGGGCACCAGCGTTGGTGTCTTCGACGACGTCGCGCCGCCGCTAGGCGGCATGGCGACACCCTTGGAGGGCCCCGTGCCGCCTCCAAAGGGCCCAACTCCGCCTCTAGAATCCGCGGCGTGCGGACCGTCGTCTAGCGCACGAACGACACCGCTCGCCGGATCCGGACTGCCAGGGCGATGTGGGTGTTCGCGGGCCGCGCCTCGGGTTCTTTCTGCAACCGGCCTGCTACTGGCCCGGACCTGCACGGGCAGTCCGGCTCTAGATGAACCGATCACCATGGTCGTCTTCCTCTTGGGAACCATGGCGACGAAAAGCTATTGGACCAGCTGCTAAACCGGATTTGCACGACTACGCCCCCTACCTGGCGCGCCAAAGATGCCGGTGGGAACGACACCTATGGGATCACGGGAATCCCTACTATGGTTGTGGGGCGCGGGGTCATGAGAAGAGCGGGATCAGCAATCAGCACAAGCACACGGGTCGTTTACCCAGGTTCAGGCTGCAAGGATGCGTAATACCCAATTCATGCTTTGGTGTGTATATTAGTGTTCTTGGAGTTCTTGAGCTAGCTACAATGAGTGTAACTTGTCCCATGGTCCGAATCCTTCTCCTGGATGCCTCGGGCCTCCTTTTATAGTCAAGGGGATCGCCACAGTGGCACACAGGAGGTGGCATTGATGTACAGTGGCTAAGCTTATCACATAGCCGTTAAGGGACAAGACACATTTAATGCGCCTCTTAGGTGTCCCCCTCACTTTACCGCCGCCTCGCCCTGCTTCGACACGCGCCCGGGCCAGCGAGGCGGTCAGCGCCATGTAGGCTAGCAGGCTACTGAGGTGGCACGGTGGTAGGGCCTTCACGAAGATTTGCATGCCATCACGCAGGCATGTGCTGAGTTGGCCGGAAGCCCCACGTCAACACGCTGGTGCCTGCCTAGCTGGTGGGCTGGCAGCTGCATGGGAGCGGTGGTGGAAACTTGGCGGGCGTGGGCCTGGCTGTGGCCTCACAGATGTCCTCAGCAAGGGCCTTGCTGGGGCCCCGACGAGGGTCTTGCCGTGGCGTCGTGGTCATCCCCGGCAAGGATCTTGCTGGAGGTCTTGTGGGTTTCCTCGGCAAGGATCTCGCCGAGGTTTGTCGTCTTCTAATCCTCATCTGACTTGGAGTGTTCGTGATCTTCACAAAGATCTGCATGCCATCATGGAGGTGCCTCCCGATCCTTGGTTCTAATGTGGTTGTCGGGAACCTTGGGTTCGAGGGTGGCGCGCTCCGCTGGCATTAGGCAAGCTGCCCCGGCAAGGTCCTTGCCATGGCCATGGAGGCCGCCCCAGCAAGGGTCTTGCCGGGGGAACCCACCTCGCCTTCTTGCTCTTCGTGTCTTTGTCTTGGCGTTGCTTTGACCACCTTGTGGCGTTGATTCCCTGCCCCTGACCTGCTTAAGTGTGGCCACAGGCGTGGCTCTGACTGCTCGTGCACAGGTAAAGGGGTAGAAAGTAGTGTCCCTACTTCTGTACACCCACAGAGGGAAGCAGTGATTTACAGCGGTGCCAGAGCTCAAGTTTCTAAATAGAGGTAAATGAAATTTTGAGACATGCGCCCTTCTTGTTTACTTCATGACCATCATTTATCAATATCTTCCATGCTAAGAATGCTAGTGGCGGTTCCCAAGAGATAAAAGTAAAGGTTTACTCCCCTCCACGAACAATCACACTCCATGGCTTGTCCAAAACAACGGGTGTCGTCCATACCAACAACAATCCTGGGGTGTTTTGTTTAATTATTTGCATTTTAAGTTCAGGACTGGGAATCCCAATTACCGCCCTTTTCTCGTGCGATGGTGAGTGAATAAACACTCAACCTGAGAATAACCCACTTAGCATGGAAGATACCGACCACCTCTTGTCGTTCCATGAACGATCCAGGTACACAAAAAAGGATATTTATTTGAAGTGTTTAGAGGTGGCACATGCAAATTTACTTAGGGCGGCAGGGTAATACTGCATATAGTTAGGTATGATGGACTCATCTAGAATAACTTGGGTTCAGGGTTTTTGATGTACAAGCAGAATTCCCACTTAGTATAGGCAAAGGCTAGCAATTAGGTTGAGAAGCGGCCAGCTAGAGAGCAACAACGGTCATGAACACGCATATGCATAAGTAACATTGGACACTAGCATGAGTAGGATATGAACACCATGAACATAAATGTCATAGAGGCTTTGTTGGTTTTGATTCAACTACATGCATGAACATGTGCCAAGTAAAGCCACCCGAACATTCAGAGGAGGATACCATATCATCATACTACATCATAATCATTTTAACGCAATGTTGATACCCAAGATAAATCATTATCCACCCCTAGTTACTTATGCATGGCATGAGAAACTATAATCTCTAATTGTCATTGCAAACATGTTTAATCATAATGGGCCGAATCTTGGATACTAGGTTAAACATATTTACAAAAACAGAACAAGTCGAGTTCATACCCATCTCTCTCTGCCACAACCAGTTCATCAAATATCGTCATTATTGCCTTTCACTTGCACGACCGAACGATATGAAAATAATAATAGTGCAAGAGTGTCATGGACTAATCTCGAATCTGCAAACATTTTATTCAACAGGAGAAGACAAAGTAATATGGGCTTTTTGTTAGATAAACAATTATGCATATGAGAGCCACTCAACAGCTTCATCGTGGTCTTCTCCTCGGTAAGACTCGAATAAAAAAGAAAAGAAATTCAGAGAAACACACTGAAATATTTTTGGAGTTTTTGGTTTTCTTGAATAGGCAAATAAAAGGGAAAAGCAAAAACGAGAAAACTATTTACACGGAAAAGTTCCCAACAAGCAAAAGAAGAACAAGGAAATCTTTTTGTGTTTTCTTTTTAGTGCTACAACTAACTACTCAAGGAAGAAAAATAAAAAAGAAGCAGGAAATATTTTTTGAATATTCTCAAAGTTTTTCAAACACACAAGAAGAAAGCAAGAAAATTAATTTAACATGGATAATACAATGAAAAAGTGTGGACACCGACAACTGGAATGATATGTGTGAACATGAATGTAATGTCGGTGGGAATACGTACTCCCCCAAGCTTAGACTTTTGGCCTAACTTGTAATCAATCAATAGCCTGGATAATAGTCGGGGTGTTGAGGGGCAGGCACCCACGGATCCCACTACTGAGGCTCCTCCCTGCTGCAGCCTGGTTTTCCCGGTAGGCGATGATATCCGTAGGCATAATCCTGTATCCGCCCCTGGCAAAAGGATAAAACAAACCAGGTGTGGGCAATGGAATAATATCACGAGTATTAACGCTGAAAAGTAGGTTATAAGGAATAGGAATGTTAGGATAATCGATAGCAGTAAAATGGTGGTGATTCATGGCCACGCAATCTACGTAAACCTTGGGCAAAGGATAATCATGCAGGCGTGTCTGAACATTAAAGCGAGCCGCCAAACGAGTGGCGTAAATACCTCCATGTATTTTACCCTTGTACTTATTAATGTGGAGGCGACGTGCCACAATAGCTCCCAAGGTATAAGTGTTGTCGCCCTCTAGCGCATGACATAAAACAGCAAGGTCTGGTGAACTGAGTGCACCCACCTTATCTCTAGCAAGCAAGCATTTTGCAATGAAAAGAGCAAAATAATGAACAACAGGAAAATGCAAGCCAGCGGCGGTGATACCCAACACCCCTCTTCATCACCCACTGTCAGAGTACAATAAAAGCTTTCAAACTCTGCGGGCCTAGGCTCCACCAACTACCATCAGAAGGAAGCAAGCATATTTCTTCAGTAAGAGGTATCTGATGGGGTTCAACATATAAATTAAATTTCACCTCAGGGGATTATTCCTAGGAAGGAAATTAAAACTTTGAACAAAGGTGTTTGTGAGGAGGTGATACTGTTCACATTCAGCTGCGATGAAGTTGGTGAGGCCGACATTAGCAACATATTGTGCAAACTCTTAAAGGATTCCAGCCCCTTCCATGAACGGGGTATGTGGCCATTCACACGGCCGTACTTCCGCCAATCTCCAGTTATGGAGATCACTGTTAGATGACTCCCCAAAAACTCCCGTTAGTTCTTCTTGGAAGAAAACTTCCTAAAGATATTCATCTTTTTCCTAAAAACAAAATTCTAAAAAAAATTAGTCCACAAATTTTTCTCAACAAAACTTTACAAGATTGATAGCAACTACTCATAGGGATACATAGAGGCCATAGTAAGCATTCAAACTACTTAGAACTCAAAGAATACAACATGCAAGCTCATCTACAGCAGCACCGAGAGTAGCTAATTATTCAAAATATAAACTACTAAAGCAAAAACTAATTGGACAAATGGAGGAGTCACATACCAAGCAAGAATCCCCTGAAACAGTTTCGGAAATGGAGCTTCGAGCAAAGAGATCGAAATCCGTGGGTTTGAGAGCAAGAACACGAGAGAGAGAGAGAGAGAGAGAGAGAGCAATGGTGATTTTTTGGAGGTAGGTGATGATGTGGTGTGAAGGGATAAGTGAGGGGGCCCACATGCGGACCACAACCCACTAGGGCGCGCTTGGGGGTCCTGGCGCGCCCAGGTGGGTCGTGCCCACCTGGTGCACCTCCCTCTGATGTTATTTGCACCAAAAATTCTTAAATATTTAGGGAAAAACCGTATTAAATTTTTAGAGCATTCTGAGAACTTTTATTTTTTGGTCATTTTTTTATTGCACGGGAAAATCAGAAAACATACAAAACTTGGCATTTTATTTCATTTTAACTAATAAAAACAAAAAACAAAACATAGGGACAAAAGTTAGTGCTTACTAAATTCATCAACTTCATACCTCTAAAAAATGATCCATTAATAAGGTTGATCAAGTCTTATTAACAACCACTTTTGATTAGGACGAAACCAAAGAAATTTCGTAAATCACTAAGTTACCTCAACGGGGATATGAATGTCCCCAACAATAAGCATTTGATATTTCATTTTGGCAGTAGGTAGAGGTAGTTGAAAAACTTCCAATAGTGACTGTCGGAGATTTGTCAATAACATTAATACCACTCACTTGGAATTGTTTCTTTGGAAAGTGCACCGTATGCTCATTACCATTGATATGAAAAGTGACCTTGCTTTTATTGCAATCAGTAACAGCCCCTGCAGTATTCAAGAAGGGTCTACCAGGGATAATTGACATGTTGTCGTCCTCGGGCATCTCATGTATAACAAAGTTAGTCAAAATAGTAACACCAGCAACAACAACAGGCACATCCTCACAAATACCGATAGGTACGACGGTTGATTTGTTAGCCATTTACGAAGATATTTCAGTAGGTGTGAGCTTATTAAAAATTAAGTCTTTTATATAAAGATAAAGGCATAACACTAACACCAGCTCCCAAATCACATAAACCAGTTTTAGCATAATTTTTTTGATGGAGCAAGTATAGATGGTATTCCCAGATCTCCAAGTTTTTTAGGTACTCCATCCTTAAAAGTATAACTAGCAAGGATAGTGGAGATTTCAGCTTCCGGTATTTTTCTCTTATTGGTGATGATGTCTTTCATGTACTTTGCATAAGGAGGCATTTTAAGCATATCAGTCAAGCGAGTACGCAAAAAGACTGGCCTCAACATTTCAGCAAAGCGTTCAAATTCTTCATCATCTTTCTTTTTAGTTGACTTAGGTGAAAAGGTCATAGGTTTTTGAACCCACAGTTCTCTTTCCTTACCGTGTTTCCTGGCAACAATGTCTCTTTTATCATATCATTTATTTTTTGGTTGTGGGTTATCAAGATCAACTGCAGGTTCTATCTCAACATCATTGTCTGGTTCTTTATTATTATTTTGGGTGTCTTCATGAACCTCATCATTATCTTTTTCATTATCAGAAGGTGAGTGTTCACTACCAGGTTGAGTTTCAGCATCAAAGATAGAAATTTCATTATCGTCATCAGGAGGTTATTCTACTTCAGGTTCACTAGAGGCATGCAAAGTCCTATCATTTTTCTTCTTCTTTTTCTTTTTAGACGGACTACGTCCATCAGTGTTAGCTCTTTGAGAGTCTTGTTCAATTCTTTTTGGGTGCCCCTCAGGATAAAGTGGTTCCTGAGTCATTTTACCTCCTCTAGTTTCTACTCTAACATCAAAGTCATGTATGTTATTGTTCATTTCATCTAGCAACTCTCTTTGAGATTTGGCAACTTGTTCTAACTGGGTTTGAACCATAGAAGCATGTTTCCCCACACCTCTAACATCATTTGATATTCTAAATAACAAGTCACTCAAGCGAGCAATCATATCAGAATTATATTTCAATTGTTTCATAACATTTGCATTGAAGTGATCTTGTTTTCTAATGTAGTTTTCAAACTCATAAAGGCATTGGCTAGGGTGCATATTGTGAGGATTATCATTATCATTAAATTTCATTAGAGAATTTACCTCTACCACCTTATGTGGTGCTGTATCAAGCCCAAGTATTTCTTCAATAGGAGGTAAAATTTTGACATCCTCAGCTTTAATACCTTTTTCCTTCATAGATTTCTTTGCCTCTTGCATATCTTCAGGACTGAGATATAAGATACCCCTCTTCTTCAGAGTGGGTTTAGGCAGTGGTTCAGGAAGAGTCCAATCATCATAATTTTTCAATATGTTATTCAATAATTCTTCAGCTTGCCCAATAGTTCGTTCCCTGAAAACACACCCAGCACAACTATCTAGCAAATCCCTAGAAGCATCGGTTAGTCCATTATAGAAGATATCAAGTATTTAATTTTTCTTAAGAGGATGATCAGGAAAAACATTAAGCAATTGGCAGAGCCTCCCCCAGGCTTGTGGGAGACTCGCTTCTTTAATTTGCACAAAGTTAAATATTTCCTGCAAGACAAGTAGTTTCTTATGAGCAGGGAAATATTTTTCAGAGAAGTAATAAATCATATCTTAGGGACTACGCACATAACCAGGAGCAAGAGTATTGTACCAAGCTTTAGCATCACCCTCTAATGAGAACATAAATAATAGAATACAGTAGTAGCGAGTTTTCACATCATGAGTAAAAAGGGTGGCTATGCCATTCAACTTAGTAAGATGTGCCACAACAGTTTCAGTTTCATAACCATGAAAAGGATCAGATTCAACCAAAGTAATTTACTCTAGGTCGACATAGAATTCATAATCCTTATCATCAATAAAGATAGGTGAAGTAGCAAACTTAGGATCATATTGCATTCTAGCATTCAAAGATTTTTCTTTATACTTGCATAATAATTTCTCTAGATCATCTATATCTTTGGAAGCAAGAATGTCTCTAGTTCTCTCTTCATTCATAACACAGCCTTTCGATACCTTAGGCAATTCATATCTAGGAGGGCTAGTTCTAGTAGGTGTTTCAAGATCTTCGGTTTCAGGCTCATCATCAGTTTCAACAACATCGTGTTGTCTTACTCTAGCAATTGTTCATCAAGAAAATCACCAAGTGGCACATCATTATCATCAAGCAAGGTACTAGCATCATCATAAGTATCATTCATAGCAGAAGTAGCATAATCAACAACTTGCAACATATCCGGGTTAATAGCATGTGGTGGTGTTGTGAGTTTATTTATAACAGAAGGTGAATCTAAAGCAGAGCTAGATGGTAGTTCCTTACCTCCCCTCGTCTTAGAGGGACATATCTTGGTCTTAGCATCCTTCAGATTCTTCATAGTGATAAATTGATAATAATCCCAAGTGACTCAACAAATATAGCTATGCTCCCCGGCAATGGCGCCAGAAAAAGGTCTTGATAACCCACAAGTATAGGGGATCGCAACAGCTTTCGAGGGTAGAGTATTCAGCCCAAATTTATATATTCGACACAAGGGGAGCCAAAGAATATTTGCAAGTATTAGCAGCTGAGTTGTAGATTAAACCACACCTAGAGATTAATTATCTGAAGCAAAGTGATCAGTAGCAAAGTAGTATGATAGTGTTGATAGTAGTGACATCAGCAATAGTAACAATAACAGTGATAGCAGTATTTTTGTAGCAAGTGCAATAGTAATGATAGCAGTAGTAACTTAGCAAGAATAATATAGGATAAATTTGTAGGCATTGGATAGATGATTTGTTGGATGATATTCATCATGTGACAGTCATAACCTAGGGTGATACATCACTAGCTCCAGTTCATAAATATAATGTAGGCATGTATTTTGTAAATAGTTATACGTGCTTATGGAAAGAACTTGCATGACATCTTTTGTCCTACCCTCCCGTGGAAGCGTGGTCCAATTGGAAACTAAGGAATATTAAGGCCTCCTTTTAGTAGAGAACTCGAACAAAGCATTAACACATGGCAAATACATGAACTCCTCAAACTACGGTCATCATCGGGAGTGGTCCCGACTATTTTCACTCTGGGGTTGCCGGATCATAACACGTAGTAGGTGACTATAACTTGCAAGATCGGATCTAGAACATGGATACAATGGTGATAACATAAACGGTTCAGATCTGAAATCATGGCACCCGGGCCCAAAGTGACAAGCATTAAGCATGGCAAAGTCATAGCAACATCAATCTCAGAACATAGTGGATACTAGGGATCAAGCCCTAACAAAACTAACTAGATTACATGATGAATCTCATCCAACTCCTCACCGACCAGCGAGCCTATGAAGGAATTACTCACTCCTGGTGGGGAGCATCATGGAATTGGCAATGGAGAAGGGTTGGTGATGACGAAGATCGAAGATCCCCCTCTTCGGAGCCCCAAACGGACTCCAGATCTGGCCTCCCGATGAAGAACAAGAGGTGACTACGGCTCCGTATCGTGGAACGTGATAATTCTTTCTCCCTATTTTTTTCTGGAAATATGTGATTTTATAGTGTCGATTTTAGGGTCTGCGGGGCCACCAGGTGGGGACAACCCACGTAGGCACGCCTGGGGTGCAGGCCTGCCCTGGTGGGTTGTGCCCACCCATGTGCCCCCCCTCCGGTGGATCCTGGCTCCGGAAATTCTCTTTATTGACATAAAAAATCCTCACAAAGTTTCGTTCCATTCCGAGTACTTTTATTTCCGCACAAAAACAACACCAGGATAGTTCTGCTGAAAACAACGTCAATCCGGGGTTAGTTTCATTCAAATCATGCAAATTAGAGTCCTAAACAAGAGGAAAAGCGTTAGGAAAAGTAGATACGCTGGAGACATACCATCGGACACACCATTATGCTGTGGTGTTGCAGGTGGCGTGAGTTGTGAAACAATTCCACATTATTTTAAATGAAGGCCAAACTCGTAACTCAAATATTCGCCTCGGCGATCAGATCATAGAAACTTTATTTTCTTATGACGATGATTCTCACTTCACTTTGAAATTCTTTTAACTTTTCAAATGTTCCAGACTTGTGTTTCATCAAGTAGATATACCCATGCCTACTCAAATCTGTGAAGGTTAGAAAATAACGATATCGGCCGCGTGCCTCAACACTCATCGTACCGCATACATCGCTATGTATTATTTCCAATAAGTCATTAGCTCGCTCCATTTTTTCAGAGAATAGTGTTTTAGTCATCTTGCCCATTAGGCATGCTTCGCAAGTATCAAACGATTCATATTCAAGTGATTCAAAAAGTCCATCCGCATGGAGTTTCTTCATGCGCTTTACACCAATAGGACCTAAACACTAGTACCCCAATTATGTTGCACTATCATTATCAATTTTGTATCTTTTGGCATAAATATTATGAATATGTGTATCACTACGATCGAGATTCAATAAACCATTTACATCGGGTGTATGACCATAGAAGGTTTTATTCATGTAAACAGAACAACAATTATTCTCTGACTTAAATGAATAACGTATTGAAATAAACATGATCAAATCATATTCATGCTCAACACAAACACCAAATAACATTTATTTAGGTTCAACACTAATCCCGAAGGTATAGGGAGTGTGCGATGGTGATCGTATAAACCTTGGAATCATTTCCAACTCACGTCATCACCTCGCCCTTAACTAGCCTCTGTTTATTCTGCAACTCCTATTTCGAGTTACTAATCTTAGCAACTGAACCAGTATCAGTTACCCAGGGGCTACAACGAATACTAGTAAGGTACACATCAATAACATGTATATCAAATATACCTTTGTTCACTTTGCCATCCTTCTTATCCGCCAAGTATTTGGGGCAATTCCGCTTCTAGTGACCATTCCCTTTGCAGTAGAAGCACTCAATTCCAAGCTTAGGTCCAGCTTTGGGCTTCTTCACTGGAGTGACAACTTGATTGCCATTCTTCTTGAAGTTCCCTTTCTTTCCTCTGCCCTTTTTCTTAAAACTAGTGGTCTTGTTAACCATCAACACTTGATGCTCTTTCTTCATTTCTACCTTCGCCGACTTCAGCATCGCGAAGGGCTCGGGAATCGTTTTCATCATCCCTTGCATATTATAGTTCATCAAATAGTTCTAGAAGCTTGGTGATAGTGACTAGAGAACTCTGTCAATCACTATCTTATCTGGAAGATTAACTCCCACTTGATTCAAGTGATTGTAGTACCCAGACATTCTGAGCACATGCTCACTAGCTGAGCTATTCTCCTCCATCTTGTAGGCAAAGTACTTGTTAGAGGTCTCATACCTCTCCACATGGGCATGAGTCTGAAATACCAATTTCAGCTCATGGAATATCACATATGCTCCATGGAGTTCAAAAAATGTTTGAAGTGCCGGTTCTAAGCCGTAAATCATGGCGCACTAAACTATTAAGTAGTCATCATATCGAGCTTGCCAAATATTCACAACGTATGCATCTGCTCCTGCAATAGGTCTATCACCTGGCGGTGCATCAAGTACATAATTCTTCTGTGCAGTAATGAGGATAATCCTCAAATCGCAGACCTAGTCCGCATTATTGCTACTATCATCTTTCAACTTAGTTTTCTCTAGGAAAATATCAAAAATTAGGGGAGCTAAATCGCGAGCTATTGATCTACAACATAGATATGCAAAACTATTAAGACTAAGTTCATGATAAATTTAAGTTCAATTAATCAAATTACTCATGAACTCCCACATAAATAAACATCCCTCAAGTTTATCTAAGTGATACATGATCCAAATCAACTAACCCATGTCCGATCATCACGTGAGATTGGGTAGTCATCAATGGTGAACATCTCTATGTTGATCATATCTACTATATGACTCATGTTCGAGGGTCTCCAGTGTTCCGAGACCATGTCTGTACATGCTAGACTCGTCAAATTCAACCCAAGTATTCTGCATGTGCAAAACTGTCTTACACCCGTTGTATGTGAACGTAGAGTCTATCAGACCCGATCATCACGTGGTGCCTCAAAACGACAAACTGTAGCAACGTTGCATACTCAGGGAGAACACTTTTATCTTGAAATTAAGTGAAGGGATCATCTTATAATGCTACCACCGTTCTAAGCAAAATAAGATGCATAAAGGATAAATATCACATGCAATCAAAATATATGACATGATATGGCCATCATCATCTTGTGCTTTTGATCTCCATCTTCAAAGCATCGTCATGATCTCCATCGTCACCGGCTCAACACCTTGATCTTCATCGTTGTGTCGGGGTTGTCTCGCCAACTATTGCTTCTACAACATAGCGATAAACTAAAGCAATTACATGGCGCTTGCATTTCATACAATAATTAAGAGACAACCCTAAGGCTCCTGCCGGTTGTCAGTATTACAAAACATGATCATCTCATACAACAACGTATATCACATTACGTCTTGACCATATCACATCACAACATACCATGCAAAAACAAGTTAGATGTCCTCTGCTTTGTTGTTGCAAGTTTTACGTGGCTGCTACGGGCTTCTAGCAAGAACCATTCTTAACTACACAAAAACCACAACGGTGATTCATCAAGTTTGTTGTTCTAACCTTCTTCAAGGACCAGTCATAGTCAAATTCGATTCAACTAAAGTAGGAGAAATAGACACCCGCCAGCCACCTTTTATGCAAAACTAGTTGCAGGTCAGTCGGTGGAACCGGTCTCATGTGCATGGACATGTAAGGTTGGTCTGGGCCGCTTCATCCCACAATACCTCCGAATGAAAATAAGACATTGGTGGTAAGAAGTATGACTATCACCGCCCACAACTCTTTGTGTTCTACTTGTGCATCATCTACACATAGACTTGTCTCGGATGCCACTGTAAGGAAACATTGCATGCAAAACAAACAAAAATCTACGCACACGCAAGATCTATCCATGGATATGCTAGCAAAGAGAGGGAAAAGTGTGTCTATATACCCTTGTAGAGCGGAAGCGGAAGCGTTTAACAACGTGGTTGAGGTAGTCGAACTTCTTCGCGCTCCAACCGATCAAGTACCGAACATATGACACCTCCGCGTTCTGCACACGTTTAGCTCGGTCACGTCCTCTGACTTATTGTTCCGGCAAGACAGTAAGGTAGTAGATGAGTTCCGGAAGCACGACGGCATTGTGACGGTGATGGTGAAGCTATATCCAAAGGGCTTCGCCTAAGCACTACGAAAATATGACCGTGGGTGTAAACGATGGAGGGGGGCGCTGCACACGGCTAAGATAATGTTCTGGTGTGCTAGGCGCCCCCTCCCACATATATATAGGTGGGGGGAGGAGGGAGTAGCCAGGAGGGCGCCCCAAGTAGGCTGAATCATACTTGGGGTCTTCCCCAAAGTGGTGCCCCCCTTCCTTATTTGGAGTGCGGGAGGAAGGAAGGAGGAGGTGACGCCCCCCATTTCCTTTCTCTCATGAGGAGGGAAAGGCAGGAGGGGCCACCCCTCCCCTATCCTTCCCCTAGGGTCAGTTGACCAAGGGAAGGGGCGCACCAGCCCCCTTGTGGGCTGGTCTGTCCCCCCTTTGGCCCATAAGACCCATACACTTGCTGGGGGTGCCCGGAACCCCTTCCGGTGTCCCGATGAGTACCCGCTGCACTCCGAAACTATTCTGGTGTCCGAATACCATCGTCCTATATATCAATATTTACCTTCCGACCATTTCGACACACCTCACCATGTCAGGGATCTCATCCGGGACTCCGTACAACATTCGGGCACCAAAACATATAACTCATATAACACTATATCATCAACGAACGTTTAAGCGTGCGGACTCTATGGTTTCGAGAACTATTAGAATTGCCAGTTCTTGAAAGGAAAAGTGAAGGAAAAACATAGGAATTGGAAAGTTTCCTATGGTACTACTATTCATGCATTTGGTTCAAAGGAATGGAGCAAAGGAAAACTGTAGGATTTGTTCCTTTAGTGTCTCCTTCAAAGAAAAACCATAGGAATTTTAATATCCACTTGTCCTCCTTTTCAAATTCCTATTCATGAAGCACAAGACTAAGAGATAGTAGCATAATAGCATTATAACCGTACATCTTCTTGTGGTTTGACTTAATCTCACCATGCTTCTTTGCATCCTGTGATCTTCCAATTCTTGTGAACCAAACACCCAGATTGGCAGAAACACTATGTTTTTAAATTCTCTATTTTGCACGTGCATTCCTATCCTATTAATGTGTATTTCCTATCCCAGCATTTTTAGAATCCTCCAATTCAAACGAGCCCTTACAGAATTACTTCTCTTAGAGATAGTTGTCAAAGAAAACCTTGCTTCGTTTTTCCCGATCCTATTGCACCGTCGTCCACCCCAGCTCAGCTGTTCCAACGACAGAAGGGTCCAGCACAGTAGGGATCCGGCCTCCAAACTGTCTTTCGCCACCTCAGATCTTCTTCCCCGCCGCCGGCAGCCATGAAAACTGCATTACCACCATCAACCGAGCAGATGACCTCGAGGACTAAACGGGTCCGCAAGAGAGGTCGCACTCTTTCGTGTCTGCTTGCGTTATGCATTGCTTAATATTACATGCTACTTTATCATCCTGTTCACCGATTAGACCCTGAGTCAGCTCTGGTCAAACTTGGGTTTTTAAATGGTTGTGGGGTACATACCGGGGCCGCAATCAATAGTATCTATCTACTATCTTGTTAATCTCTGGTGTCTACTATGAGTTTCATGTTGGGTGGGAAACAAACAGTAAAGAAGCCATTATCTGTATTTTTTAACTGAAGCCATTATCTGCCAGCTATCATTGGTTTTGGGTCTATACACAAGTTGATACCATCACTCTGGATTTCTGCATGCACTCCTTACATAATCTCACTATGTTTTATTCCTATGCATGTCAGTTATTGTACACAATGGAACTGAACATGTAGAGCAAAAGAGACAAGCCTTGCGTGGTAATAAAATTTCATGCAGACATCGCTCCATGGTAGGCGCAAAGGCAACCCCCTCCACCCATTTCGGATTGTAATCGAGAGGAAGATATCTGTTCTGAGGGGGATTCAGAAGGAGAAGACCACTCCTATTTACTCCCTGAGGTCTTCGCTCTAACTTGGCATGCTGATGTTGGTTATATCATGCATATGGTGCCTTGCCTTGCTTACTCTATACATCAAATATGTCATCTACTTAGTTTAGACATGCTTTGTGTGAATGCCATATATTTAGTTTATTCATCGTTTATGTGAATTATGCAATGCCATCTTGTTTAGCCAGGCATCATATATGTGAATTTTGCAATGCCATCATGCTTAGCCAGTCATCTTATATGTGAATTATATCAGGCCATCCTTTTTTTCATTACGTATTACATTTGTTAACAATGTTAGTACATTCAACTACTCTTCGTGTGCATCAGCAATTTGACACGGTGATGGAAAATTCTGGAGTGAAAACAAGGTCTTCATAGCAGACTATGCTATCCGACGAAGCGCATATCTCGCTGGTTACGGATAGCTCCTCAGAGGAGGATTTAGAGACAGATGACCAGTCCTATTTCCCCTCGAGGTGTATGCTATAACTTGGCAGGGTTATGTTGCTCATATCATGCATATGGTGTCTTGTATTGCTATGTCATTTGATTAGTTTAGACATGCTTTGTGTGAATGCCACCTGTTTAGTGTCTAATTACCTTATATGTGAATTATGCATTGCCATCTTGTTGCAAGACATTATATATGTGAATTATGCAATGCTATCTTGTTGCAAAGGCATTATATATGTGAATTATGCAATGCCATGCTATTTAGCCAATCATCATGTATGTGAATTATATCATGCTATCATTTTTTGTATTACATGTTCCATTTGTCGACAACGTTTGTATATTCAACTACTCTTCCTATGCATCAGCCATTTGAAGCGGTGATGGAAGTATCTGGAGTGAAAACAAGGTATTCAGAGCAGACAGTGCTACCTGCTGAAGCAGACATCTTGCTAGTTACAGAGAGCTCCTAAGAGGAGGATTCAGAGACTGATGACCAGTCCTATTTCCCCCCTGAGGTCTATGCTCAAACTTGGCAGGGTTATATTACCCATGTCATGCATGTTGTCTTGCATTGCTTAGTTTTTACATCATATATGGATTGCCATCTACTTACTTACTTACTATATAAATCATATATTTGAATTATATCATGCCATCATGTTTACATACACAACATCTATCTGAATTATGGCATGGCAACCCATTTAATAAAGACATCATATAGTTATATCATCTCATCCTGTTTAGTGTTTACAGTCATCATATTTTGAATTATGTCATTCTATCCGTGAATTATATCATGCTATCATGTTTCCATAGGCGGCACGTATGTGAATTATGGCATGCCAACCTATTTAATAAACACATTATATAGTTATATCATGTCATCCTGTTTACATAGTCATCATATTTTGAACTATGTCTTTCCATCTTTTTTAGTTAGCCATCATAATGTGAAATTGTCATGCTATCCTGTTTAGTTAGCCATCATATATGTGAAATTGTGTCATGCTATCCTATTTGGTTAGACAACATAAATGTGAATTATTTCATGCCCTCTTTTATTCCACACTATCCATTGCACATGTCTATCATACAATATTTGTACTTTCAATTACTTTTCTTGTTTATCAGCCATTTGAATTGGGGAGGGTGATGGCGGTATCTAAGGGAGTAACAACACGGTCTTCAAAGAAGATAGTGCTACCAGTTGATGCAGATAGAACCACGGTTGTACTTGCCCAAGAACCAGCCCCACCACACATAACCCAGACTCTCGCAGATTGTACCCCTACCCAGTTGGACAGAGAACCAGCTACACCCCTTCTAACCCCAAGCCTAGTAGATAGTAACCCAGTTCCAGTTGACACAACACCGTCTCCACCACAGAGCACACAAATACGAGTAGTTAGTAAGGGAACTGCAGTGCCTAAAGCACGAGGACCACCACTCTGAATCCCAACTCAATGCTTAAAGGAGAAGAAGATTTGTTCTCAAGTCAGGTTCTGTAGCTATGGTTCATAATCCTTTGCTCTTGCATCACTGTATTTACTCATACCAACTATTTTCAAATTTGAAGGATGGAATTGACACTCTAGTGGCGCAACGGGTATGTTTTAAACCTGGTTCTTTAACTGGTTTGCTGTTGTAACTTGCTCTGTGTTGATTTCAGTTTCAATTGAATAAACAGTTATGTTCTCATGTCATGCACATTACAAGTGTTATTATTGCTCTATAGTTTCCCACACTTATATGCTGTCTATTCTGCTTTGTCTTGAGCAAATATTATTTGAACCGTGTCTCTATCTTGATTTGGCAACAAAAACTAGAATGATATAGACCATAAAGTGACCATAGTACATAGATATATGTTTGTTTCATGTTCTTATCCTGTCCACTTTACTACTCAACTGATTTACCAAACTGAGTTTCATATACAACATGGTAAACCTGTGATGTGTCTGCTTGTTTCTCTTTTAGAATGCGGACAAAATATTGGAGAACAGTAACCCGTTATGCAATGGTAAAGGAAGTAATGCAGATAAGGTTCAAGATAGTAAGACATCCCTGTTGGTCTCCAAGAAAGCTGATAAAAACTATCTTGACGACACTGAGAGAACCCAAAAGTCCTGTCTTAATGTAGTGTTCAAGTTACTGGCCACTACTGCTGGCACAAGCTCTTCAAACTCGCTACCTGAATCAGTTCATCTTCTTGAATCTCAACTTCAAGTTGAAAGACATCGATCAGATGTGCTGCGACAGGAAGCTGAAGGACCGAGGAAGTCCCTGCAGAATTCAGATGCATACTTTCTGGTGCAACAGCAAGCGTTGGAGTATTTAAGCGTCAAACAAGAGAAAGTTAATAAGCTTGCTAAGCATCTTGCCAGCATTATGGGCACCCAGGATATTGTTTCTTGAGATCTTCTAAAGTGGTTTCAGTTCTGGACTTGTTTTGCCGTGGCGTTTATTTGCACTGGTCGCAACTTTGACAACCAGTGTATATGATATGCTGCTTTGTTCTCTATATTTGCACTGTTGGTGAACTTTGATGCCTAGTGGATGTAATATGTGTAATAGCCATGATAGCCTAGTGTAAGTTGCTTGCTTATTTATTTCCTTGTTATCTTGTTTATTTGTTTGCTTATAGTGAGTGTAGTTCTTTTTCCACGGTTTGCTAGTGGCCGCAATAACCTATTTTTTAAAGCTAGGCCACAATAACCATGTGCCACATATATACTGTCGTGACACTGGGCCTCCTACGGGCCGTAGAAACAATGGGCCTTCTACGGGCCGTAGAAACAATGGGCCTTCTACGGGGCATAGAAACAATGGGCCTTCTACGAGCTGTAGACACAATGGGCCTTCTATGGGCCGTATCATCAATGGGCCTTCTACGGGCCGTATGATCGATTGGCCAAACATGGGCCAATAACAGACCGCATTATGGCCGTAAACGGGCTAGAGTTGGAATCGTCCGTTCATGGGCCGACCATAACGGGCCGTCGTTAATCAGTCGTATTTGATGACGCTATGAAAATGGCCCGATGTATTAACAGACCACAAACGGGCAGACTGTAAGCACGGGCTGAATTTGGCCCACAAGCAGAAAATTACAGTAATGGGCAATAAGTAACCGAATGCTGGAAATGAGCCCAAGAATAAATGGGCCCTGAGAAGGCCAAAAGATAACATGGGCTGGAAACGGCCCAATGGAATAATGGGCCGTTAATGGGTATAAAGTGATACACTGTTCATTATGGGCCAGTTTCACCACGGGCCATTAATGGGCCAAGAGTTACAAAGGGCCTCATACGGGCCGAAAGACGTCATGGGCCATACATGGGCCAGAAGTTAAAACGGGCTGGAATCATATTGGACGGCCCATATGACGCTACTGGGCCTAATTTGGATAAGTCGTAACGGGCCCTAGGTTAGCGGGCCATAAATGGGCTATATGCGAACAGGCCATTAACAGGCTTTCTGTGGGCCGGCCCGCCACCTTTCGACCAAGTCAAACGGGCCGGACTTTTCATAGGATGGGCCTCTGTTGGGTTGTGCCACGTATCGACGTATCCTAGGCGCCTTTGGTCCAATGAGTGGATGAAATATGTCCCAACGGTGAGCCGACACGTGTTTCCTCTAGCCAATGATGATTTTACACGTGGAAAATCCCCATTGGTCAGGGCTATTAATGGGTTATCGAATCCAAAACCGGACCCGATAGCTTAACGGTGAGCCGGTACAGTGGATGCCACATGTCGATCACCCTTGACGAAAGCACTTCTATGACGCGTGATTTATCGTCATGGAAGTGGACACTTCCGTGATGATAATTTTGGTAATGTCATGGAGCACTTCTACGACAACACAGGTATGACTATCTTCATTCTGTCATAAAATCGTCATGGATGTACATGCATGACAGAAAACATGACCTACTGTGACAAACATGTATCATCACGGAAGTGTATTTTTTTTGTAGTGCACGGTGTTAAAAGGAAAGTGGATAAGAATGAATATAAATACAAAATAATAGTATATGAATAACAACATATCTCCGACCATCAGGATTTAATTACTGTGCATTCATCAATACAAAATGCCTTCAACTCCACCAAGTTCCTCTTCCAAAACCTATAAGAAATAGCAAGGTCTAACTTGCGGACATGTCAGAATACAGTCTGCATACCGAATGTAACTCAAAAGATTACAGAGGCAAGTTTCACCATATAAAACCTAAGTCTTATCAACCAAAGCTATCTAAAGGCATCAAGAATTCAAGGCTACAAAGTGGGAACTATATGAGCGGGACAAATCCTAAAAATCTGTAGGGAGAGGTCACCTGGAGCAAGCAGTCACAAAATCATCTGGAGTACAGAATAGGTGAAATTAAATTGCATTGGATAAATTTCTTATGGGAGAAAGATCAACTTATTTTCTAATGATAACGCAAAGGGATTGATACATCAAAAGAGATTGCCAGAAATCTAAAACTTCATGAATCATGAGTCATCTGAATTTTTAGTAGAGAGTGAGGAGGACTGATAGAACAAGGAAGATGAATCCTCGGCATCGCTGCCGGAGAAGGAGGTACATGCGTAATGAGAGGGATGAGGAACGAATAGCTGCAAGGTGGAGTTATATATACACGAGTGTATAAATGAAGAAGATGAATCGGGGTAGTAACGGACCTGCAATTAATGGGCTGCATCAACTATGATTTGCTTCTTCAATCACCAGTGACCGACTCCAATCGCGGTTGATTTGCTCAGAGACCTTACCGCTTGCGCTCACGCATCCGTCCGAATCCAGAGAGGTCGCCATCGTAGTCTTCGCTCCTGCATCGATCGGTAAGCAGCCTCCACGCGAAGGGTGGATCCGAGTGACCTTGCAGGGAAACCAGGGTCACCTTTTCTGTTTCTAGCTACCGTAGGCAGATTGCTAAAGGCCCATTAGGCCCAACTTAACTTGAGACGCCCAAAAAAGTGACCGGAGCAGTGGCCCACGATGGTGAGTCATTGTTAATAGCGAATGAAGCTAGGTTAGGAGCGATTCAGAGTGATCTGACGGCCAAAAATGCTCAAAGTTGACGATCAGACGGTTGTGGACGATGATGACCTGAGAAGGCTAGAAAGGTGCCTAGTTTTAATGTCTCTAAATGTAGACATGACTGAGACACCTCTCTGGTTAATAATCAATAGTAGAACCTGGATGCCCATATTGGCTCCTACATATTCTACGTAGATCTTTATCGGTCGAATCGTTATGACAACATATGTAATTCCCTTTGTCTATCGCTATGTTACTTGCCCGAGATTCGATCGTCCATATCTTCATACCTAGTTTAATATCATTGTTGGCAAGTATCTTTACTCATTCTGTAATACATCATCTTGCAACTAAATCATTAGTCACTTTTATTGCAAGGCTTCTTATGATGTGTATTACCAAGAGGGCCTAAAGATACCTCTCTGATACTCGGAGTTACGAATCCTAATCTCGATCTACGCCAACTCAACAAATACCTTCGGAGATACCTATAGAGCATATTTATGCTCACCCAGTCATGTTGTGAGGTTTTATAGCACACAAGGTATTCCTCAGGTATCCGGGAGTTGCATAATGTCATAGTCGAAGGAATATGTATTTTACATTAAGAAAGCAATAGCAATAAACTGAACGATCAATATGCTAAGCTAAGGGATGGATCTTGTCCACACATCATTCTCCTAATGACGTGATCCTGTTAGCAAATGACGACTCATGTCTATAGTTAGGAAACCTTAACCATGTTTGATCAACGAGCTAGTCTAGTAGAAGCTCACTAGGGACATGGTATTTGATTAAGTATCCACACATGTATTTAAGTTTCCAGTCAATACAATTCTAGCATGAATAATAAACCTTTGTCATGATTTAGGAAATATAATAATAACCATTTTATTATTGCCTCTAGGGCATATTACCATCATTTCACCCGGTACGTGACAAGGAGAGAGGAAGGTATCCCTCGACGCCCTCCAAGAAGGTCTGGTGGCATGCTTAGGCGCCACTGTGTCGGTGTCGGCCATGCCGACAAGGATTTCTCCCAATCCCAACCTTCACCTCGGGCGCTCCGGAGCCCGCCACCAAACCGACCACCACCATGGTCTTGAAGCTTGACATGCCGTCTCACCATGATACCATGAAGTGAGGTCTGCACACCAAAGAAGAGGATCCAGTACTAGAGGTAGCAGCACCATCGGCATGTGGGAGGGCTCAACATCTACCATCAATGATGGTAGCCAACCGGACGCAATAACAGGAGCATACCAGGCCCGTGGGCCCACAGGCCTGGCCAGGCCCTCATAGGTCCGTAAAGTTCCCGCCTTCACGCTATAGCAGGCACACCGTCAGCATCGCCGCCCTCGGTCTGAGCTGCTCCTCCTACTCCTCACCACGAAGAGGACAACAAAGTCACACCAGGGGCCGACATGCTAGGACCCATATGGGCCCCACAGGGCCCAGATCTGAGCCGGGGGCGTGCCACCGGCAACCCCGTGCTACCACGCCGTCCCACCGCCAAGGAGCCCTACCGCCACCTCGTTCGCCGCGGGCCACCACCGATGGGTTGCTGGGCCGCCGCCCCCACCCAGGGAAGGGAGGACGCGCAGGCAGGAAGAGGACATCTCGCTGCTGCCGACAACACCCGGGCCAGAGCCGGGGGCGCCCATCGATGGCGGGGGGGGGCAGGGGGCCGCGTTGTTGGGAAATGTTGCATGGAAAACAAAAAAATATGCACATGCAAGATCTATTCATGGAGATGCATAGCAACGAGAGAGGGAGAGTGTGTCTACATACCCTCGTAGACCGTAAGCGGAAGCATCAAATAATGAAGTTGATGTAGTCGAACTTCTTCGCGCTCCAACCGATCAAGTACTGATCGCAAGGCACCTCCGTGTTCTGCACACGTTCAGTTCGGTGACATCCTCCGCCTTCTTGATCCAGCAAGATGGCGAGGTAGTAGATGAGTTCTAGTAGCACGACGGCGTGGTGACGGTGATGGTGATGCGATCTTCGTAGGGCTTCACCTAAGCAGTACGAAAAAATGACCGAGGGAGTAAACGGTGGACGGGGGCGCCACACACGGCTAAGATAATGTTCTGGTCCTTGTGTGGCGCCCCTTCCTCATGTATATATAGGTGGGAGGGGAGGAGGCAGCCCCTAGGGCACCCCAAGAGACCTGGCGGTATCCCAAGGGCTACGGCCTTGCCCTGCGCCCCTTCCTTTATTTGGAGTGTGGGAGGAAGGCACGGGAGGGTAGCGCCCTCCCTTTCCTTTCGCGCCTGAGGAGGGAAAGGAAGGAGGGGCCACCTCTCCCCTTTCCTTCCCCTAGTGCTTGTTGTCCAAAGAAGGGGTGCACCAGGGGCTGGTCTGTCCCCCCTTTGGCCCATTAGGCCCATACACTTACCGGGGGTGTCTGGAACCCCTTCCGATGACCCGATGACTACCCGGTGCACTCCGAAACTCTTCCGGTGTCCGAATACCATCGTCCTATATATCAATCTTTACCTCTCAACCATTTCGAGACTCCTTGTCATGTTTGTGATCTCATGTGGGACTTCAAACAACATTCGGTCACCAAATCATATAACTCATATTACACTATATCGTTAACGAACGTTAAGCGTGCGGACCCTATGGGTTCGAGAACTATGTAGACATGACCGAGACACCTCTCCAGTTAATAATTAATAGCGGAAACTGGATGCCCATATTGGCTCCTATATATTCTATGAAGATCTTTATCGGTCGAACCTTATGACAACATACGTAATTCCCTTTGTCCATCGGTGTGTTACTTGCCCGAGATTCGATCGTTGGTATCTTCGTACCTAGTTCAATATCGTTACCGTCAAGTCTCTTTACTCGTCTTGTAATACATCATCCTACAACTAACTCATTAGTCACTTTTCTTGCAAGGCTTCTTATGATGTGTATGTTGGGGAACGTAGTAATTTCAAAAAAATTCCTACGCACATGCAAGATCATGGTGATGCATAGCAACGAGAGGGGAAAGTGTTGTCCACGTACCCTCGTAGACCGAAAACGGAAGCGTTATAACAACGCGGTTGATGTAGTTGTACGTCTTCATGGCCTGACCGATCCAAGTACCAAACGTACGGCACCTCCGAGTTCAGCACACGTTCAGCTTGATGACGATCCCCGGACTCCAATCCAGCAGGGTGTCGGGGATGAGTTCTGTCAGCACGACGGTGTGGTGACGATGATGATGTTCTACCGATGCAGGGCTTCCCCTAAGCACCACAACGATATGACCGAGGTGGAATATGGTGGAGGGGGGCACCGCACACAGCTAAGGAACGATCACAAAGATCAACTTGTGTGTCTACAGGTGCCCCCCTGCCCCCGTATATAAAGGAGCCAAGGGAGAGGGGGCGGCCAGCCAAGGAGGGCGCGCCAAGGAGGAGTCCTACTCCCACCGGGAGTAGGATTCCCCCCTTCCAAGTAGTAGGAGTAGGAGTCAAGGAAAGAGAGAAGAGAAGAGAAGGAAGGAGGGGGCGCAGCCCCTCTGTCATGCCCAATATGCGACCCTATCCAAAAGGAAGTCGAAGGTCCCACCAAGGATAGACCCGCATATTGAAATGCTTTTGCAAGGTGGATATCATTACATCAACATTACATAATAGATGGGGATACATACATAAGGCATACAATGCCACATGAATACAACATCACAATACATAAGAGCATCATCCGACTACGGATGAATCACAAACAGAAACTCAAGCGACATCCACCCTGCTAGCCCAGGCTGCCGACCTGGAACCTATCCCCTGATCGAAGAAGCAGAAAAAGAACTCAACGCAAGCAAGCAACGCTCTCGCGTCATGAACATCGCACAACCTGTACCTGCAACTGTTGTTGTAGTAATCTGTGAGCCACGAGGACTCAGCAATCCCATTACCATGGGTATCAAGACTAGCAAAGCTTAAAGGGAAAGGAAGGGGTAAAGTGGTGAGGCTGCAGCAGCGACTAAGCATATATGGTGGCTAACATACGCAAATAAGAGCAAGAAGAGAGCAAGCGGAACGGTCGACCCAGAAACCGTGTTCACTTTCCGGACTCCGTCGAAAATAGACCATCACGGCTACACACACGGTTGATGCGTTTTAATTCGGATCTGGTGTCAAGTTATCTACAACCGGACATTAACAAATTCCCATCTGCCTATAACCGCAGGCACGGCTTTCGAAAGATTATACCCTGCATGGGTGTCCCAACTTAGCCCATGACAAGCTCTCACGATCAACGAAGGAATAGACCTTCTCCCAGGAAGACCCGATCAGACTCGGAATCCTGGTTTACAAGACATTTCGACAATGGTAAAACAAGACCAGCAAAGCCGCCCGAATGTGCCGACAAATCCTGATAGGAGCTGCACATATCTCGTTCTCAGGGCACACCGGATTGTCCAAACTTCCGGTAGGCCAGCCCAGAGTTGCCCCTGGTGGCCACCGGCGGCTGACAGGTTGGACCAACACTCACGACGAGCACTGGCCCGGGGGGGATAATATAAAGATGACCCTCGAGAGCGCAACTCCCAAGGGAAAAAGGGCTAGGTGAGGCAAATGGTAAAACCAAGGTTGGGCCTTGCTGGAGGAGTTTTATTCAAAGCGAACTATCAAGGGGGTCCCATAAATCACCCGACCGCGTAAGGAACGCAAAATCCGGGAACATAACACCGGTATGACGGAAACTAGGGCGGCAAGAGTGGAACAAAACACCAGGCAAAAGGCCAAGTCTTCCACCCTTTACCAAGTATATAGATGCATTAATAATATAAGAGATATTGTGATATCCCAACCAAAATCCTGTCCACCATGGAGAAATCTTCAACTTCACCTGCACCTAGCAGTGCTATAAGAGGGGCTGAGCAAAGCGGTAACATAGCCAAACAACGGTTTGCATAGGAAAGGTGTCAAAGGTTAGAGGTTCATGGCAATTTGGGATGGCTTGATGAGCAAAAGATAGGTAATGCAGCATAGCGATAGAACGAAACAACTAGCATAGCAATGATAGTAGTGAGATCCAGGATAGCGGTCATCTTGCCTGAAATCTCGCAAGGAATAAGAACGAGTCCATGAAGAAGATGAAGCCACGAAGACGAACCAAACGTAGACGAACGAATCCTCACGATCGCAACGAAACAGGAACTATCGAAAAGAATCACACAACATAGTAAACACACCACACATGAACAAGGCATGATGCACAACGAGCATGATGCATGACACGGCTACATGAAGCTACTCATGGCAAGAGATGATGCTAACAAGAACAACACACCAAGGCAAGTTTAAATGAGGCCGGGAACAACATATAACAATTACGGTAAGTCCTCATATGCATATTTCGAAATTGGTCCAGATCTGAAAAAATCTTATGTTCAAGTTGTTAAACATCAAGTTAAGATGCACCAAGATGATCTACACGAGATTCTAGTCAAGTTACATATAAAGTTCATTTAGTTCGGAGCTACGGCCTAGAAGATATGAGCAACACAAGTTAAACATGGCATTAATGCAAAATGCACCCAAACATCAAGCAAACACCTCAAAACAAGGATGCAACATGATAATATGAAACTACATGCAATTCTAAACAAGTTTCATATAGAGCACACTCAAAACGGAGCAACGGTTCAACACATGCACTCTGTACAAGTTATAAGGACAAGTTGTCCAAAACAGCAACTAGGCATATTGCAAGCATCAAAACAATAAGCTACAACATCTCAACATAATAACAAAAGGCATGGGCATGATGTACAGGTCAAGCACAACAAAACATGAACACTGAGCTATCTCCAGAAATCACTAGAACATCCTCGAACACACATGGTAAGATTGCAAGTTATAACAATTCAGACTTTGCAGAAAATAACATCACGATGCAATGTTCAGAGCTATCAAACAACATGTTACAGGAACTTATAATGACAAACAAAGGCATGGCATGAATCTTCTGATTGCATAGATCAAAAGACCCTTACTGACCATAAGTCAAAAAGGATCAGAAAATATGATGACACCAACGTAAACATGGAAAGTTATAATACAGGTTCAAACATGGCAGAAACAGAATTATGAAGGCATGTAGATGAGCTTGTGTAACTCACTACAGAGCAAAACATTGCATGGCAAGGCACCCAACCGTAATAAGGCATATTTGAGAAGCTAGGCATGGCAAGAGCAAGTCCATAGGGTGCATGGATCACTAGCAAAACACATGGAAACAACTGAACTTAATGTTAACAGGCTGGCAGCAACATTATGAAGCAACTTTGGAGCAAGATATGAACAATCTACAGCAAGCTATAAATGCAACCAGGGGCATGGATGGATATAGCATGACATGTAAAACAAAACACATTTATAGAACATCTCCAGATTATGCATAGAATGATTTGTAGCAACATGTTTATATAGCATCACGAAATAACAGATTCAGCCTAGCAAAACAGCAACATCATGTACCCTACTTAACAAGCTCGATTCACTCACCACAAGTCATTGCATGACAAGATAAGTATAGCATCAGCAAGAAGACATGTTTGTGTAACCAACCAAGGCAAGAACAAGGTCATAGCATGCAAGGATCTACTACAACAACCTTAGCCAAATTGAATAACATGTAAACAATCTGCCAGGAAACATTTTGAAGCAAAAGTACAACCCAAAAATGACATGCTAGACTACTCCATAATTGCAACAAAGGGCATGAATGGATATACCAAAACCATATGTTCAAAACATCCTTACTTAAGTATCTCAAAATATGCATGGATCTCTCTGTAGCATCAAGTTTACATGGCATCAAAATAATAGCAGAACAGGGACTAAAATCAGCAACATCACGATGCCTACTTTGCATGCTTGTGCTAGTCACCACATTGATCACAAAAATACATGGTAAGCACCTATGTAAATAAGACATGGCATAGTTCAAAACACATATAGACATCCAGCTCATAGGATGCACACATCAAACATAGCAAAAATGACAAAAGAGCTCGTTCTGTTAACAGACAGCAGAAAACATTATGAAGCACTCTTACAACGATGATTCAGGCATCTAGATGACCTCAAATGAATATGATGCAATGGAATGAAATGATGTACTCATTGAGATGAACAATTTGAAATATTACGCGCACAAAATGGAGCTACAGATGCAGAGATACGATGCGATGAATATGGCATGATGATGACAAAATTTAGGGACTTGGACGATTTCGGGGGTCAACCTTCGCTTTCTCAGATCCAGATCGGGGTTGATGGTGCGGATGACGAGGACGGCCGGGATTCGCCGGAGCAGCGGACGGGGAGGCGGCCGGCGGGGCGGAGAGGAGCTGGCCCGGCCGGATCTGACCGGAGGGGGCCGGGGCGGCGCCGGTGGACGGAGGCGGGGCGCGGCGAGCTGAGAGGAGGCCGGCCTCCGGCGAGCTCGGGAGGGCGGCGGCGGAGATGCCGCGGGGCCAGGAGCTGCGGGCGACGGAGGCGGCTCCGGCCGGGGGCGGCCAGGGCGCGGCGGCGCCGGGCCGGGAGGTGGCGGAGGCCGCGGCGGGCGGCGCCAGCGTGCGGCGATGGGGCGAGACGGGCGGCGCGGCGAGGCGCGGTCGCGGGCCGCGGGCGGCGGCGCGGCCGGGCGGCGTCGGCGCGGAGCGGGCCCGCGCGGGCCCTGGATGGGCTCCGCGGGCCGCGGCGGCGGGGAGGGCGCGGGAGGCCACGTGGCGTGCCCGGATTGGCCGGGAGCAGCGGCGGGTGGCGGTGGACGGACATGTCCGGCGCCGGGCGGACGCGTCCGGCGCGCGGAGGAAGAAAGAGCTAGGGTTAGGGGCGTTTTGATCCGCGAATTTCGGGGGAGGTCTAGTTTTATAGGTAGAGGGAGCTAGGAGAGTCCAAATGAGGCACGGTTTTCGCCCACACGATCGCGATTGAACGACCGAGAGCATGGAGGGGAGTTACATGGGTTTTGGGCCACTTTGGAAGGGTGTTGGGCTCCAAAGAGAGAGGGGCTTTTACGGTTACCCGGTTAACCGTTGGGGTACCAAACGACCTCCAAATGGCACGAAACTTGACAGGTGGTCTACCGGTGATGTACCAAGGCCACTTGGCAAGACTCGGTCCATTCCGAGAACATTTAACACTCGCTCACAACGAGAGACAAAAGGGGAACGCCGGAGGGCATAGGAGTGCCGGATTGCAAAACGGACAACGAGGAAAAGGCTCGGATGCATGAGACGAACATGTATGCGATGCAATGCAATGCACATGATGACAAGACAAAATGCAACTCGCAAGCAAATGACATGGCAACGACAGCGAAAAACTGTCGGACACCTAACGCATCGAATCCGGGGCGTTACACCCTCCCCCTAGTCCAATTCGGACTAGGCCTTGGGGGCGCCCAGCCTCTCCTCTCTCTTTCCCCTAAAGCCCAATAAGGCCCATATACTCCCCGGCGAATTCCCGTAACTCTCCGGTACTCTGAAAAATACCTGAATCACTCGGAACCTTTCCAAACTCCGAATATAGTCGTCCAATATATCGATCTTTACGTCTCGACCATTTCGAGACTCCTCGTCATGTCCCCAATCTCATCTGGGACTCCGACCTCCTTCGGTACATCAAAACTCATAAACTCATAATATAACTGTCATCGAAACCTTAAGCGTGCGGACCCTATGGGTTCGAGAACTATGTAGACATGACCGAGACACGTCTCCGGTCAATAACCAATAGAGGAACCTGGATGCTCATATTGGCTCCCACATATTCTACGAAGATCTTTATCGGTCAGACCGCATAACAACATACGTTGTTCCCTTTGTCATCGGTATGTTACTTGCCCGAGATTCGATCGTCGGTATTCAATACCTAGTTCAATCGGCAAGTCTCTTTACTCGTTATGTAATGCATCATTCCGTAACTAACTTATTAGCTACATTGCTTGCAAGGCTTATAGTGATGTGCATTACCGAGAGGGCCCAGAGATACCTCTCCGACAATCGGAGTGACAAATCCTAATCTCGAAATACGCCAACCCAACATGTACCTTCGGAGACACCTGTAGAGATCCTTTATAATCACCCAGTTACGCTGTGATGTTTGGTAGCACACAAAGTGTTCCTCCGGTAAACGGGAGTTGCATAATCTCATAGTCATAGGAACATGTATAAGTCATGAAGAAAGCAATAGCAACATACTAAACGATCAAGTGCTAAGCTAACAGAATGGGTCAAGTTAATCACATCATTCTTGTAATGATGTGATCCCATTAATCAAATGACAACTCTTTTGTCCATGGCTAGGAAACCTAACCATCTTTGATTAATGAGCTAGTCAAGTAGAGGCATACTAGTGACACTATGTTTGTCTATGTATTCACACATGTATTTTGTTTCCGGTTAATACAATTCTAGCATGAATAATAAACATTTATCATGAAATAAGGAAATAAATAATAACTTTATTATTGCCTCTAGGGCATATTTCCTTCAGTCTCCCACTTGCACTAGAGTCAATAATCTAGTTCACATCGCCATGTGATTTAACACCAATATTCACATCTGTATGTGATTAATACCCATAGTTCACATCGTCATGTGATCAACACCAAAAGGGTTTACTAGAGTCAATAATCTAGTTCACATCGCTATGTGATTAACACCCAAAGAGTACTAAGGTATGATCATGTTTTGCTTGTGAGAGAAGTTTAGTCAATGGGTCTGTCATATTCAGAGTCGTATGTATTTTGCAAATATTCTATGTCCACAATGCTCTGCATGGAGCTACTCTAGCTAATTGCTCCCACTTTCAATATATATCCAAATTGAGACTTAGAGTCATCTGGATTGGTGTAAAAACTTGCATCGTTGTAACTTTTTACGCCGGGCTCTTTTATCACCTCCATAATCGAGAAACATCTCCTCAGTCCTCACTAAGGATATTCTTGACCGCTGTCCAGTGATCTACTCTTAGATCAAAATTGTATTCCTTTGTCAAACTCAGAGCAAGGTATACAATAGGTCTGGTTCACAGCATAGCATACTTTATAGAACCTATGACTGAGGCATAGGGAATGCCTTTTCATTCTCTTTCTATTTCCTGCCATGGTCGGGTCTTGAGTCTTACTCAACTTCACACCTTTGCATCACAGGAAAGAACTCCTTCTTTGATTGTTCCATTTTGAACTATTTCAAAATTTTATCAAGGTATGTACTCATTGAAAAATCTTATCAAGCGTCTTGATCTATCTATATAGATCTTGATGCTCAATGTGTAAGCAGCTTCACCGAGATCTTGCTTTGAAAAACTCTTATTCAAGTATCCTTTCATGCTATCCAGAATTTCTATATCATTTCCAATCAACAATATGTTATCCACATATAATATTAGAAATGCTACAGAGCTTCCACTCACTTTCTTGTAAATACAGGCTTCCCAAAAAGTCTGTATAAAACCATATGCTTTGATCAACTCATCAAAGCGTATATTCCAACTCCGAGAGGCTTGCACCAGTCCATAAAGGGATCGCTGGAGCTTGCACACTTTGTTAGCACCTTTAGGATTGACAAAACCTTCTGGTTGCATCATATACAACTGTTCTTTAATAAATTCATTAAGGAATGCAGTTTTGACATCCTTTTGCTAGATTTCATAAAATGTGGCAATTGCTAACATGATTCGGACAGACTTAAGCATCAATACGAGTGAGAAAATCTCATCGTATTCAACACCTTGAACTTGTCAAAAACCTTTCGCAACAAGTTGAGCTTAGTAGATAGTAACACTACTATCAGTGTCCGTCTTCCTCTTGAAGATCCATTTATTTAACATGGCTTGCTGATCATCGAGCAAGACAATCAAAGTCCATACTTTGTTCTCATACATGGATCTCATCTCAGATTTTATGGCCTCAAGCCATTTCATGGAATCTGGGCTCATCATCGCTTCCTCATAGTTCATAGGTTCATCATGGTCTAGTAACATGACTTCCAGAACAGGATTACCGTACCAATCTGCTGCGGATCTTACTCTGGAAGACCTACGAGGTTTGGTAGCAACTTGATGTGAAGTTTCATGATCATCATCATTAGCTTCCTCGCTAATTGGTGTAGAAATCACTGTAACTGATTTCTGTGATGAACTACTTTCCAATAAGGGAGAAGGTACAATTACCTCATCAAGTTCTACTTTTCTTCCACTCACTTCTTTCGAGAGAAACTTCTTCTCTAAAAAGGATCCATCTTAGCAACGAATAACTTGCCTTCGGATCTGTGATAGAAGGTGTACCCAATAGTTACCTTTGGGTATTCTACGAAGACGCACTTCTCCGATTTGGGTTCGAGCTTATCAGGTTGAAACTTTTTCACATAAGCATCGCAGCCCCAAACTTTAAGAAACGACAACTTTGGTTTCTTGCCAAACCACAGTTCATAAGGCGTCGTCTCAACGGATTTTGATGGTGCCCTATTTAAAGTGAATGCAGCTGTCTCTAATGCATAACCCCAAAACGATAGTGGTAAATCGGTAAGATACATCATAGATCGCACCATATCCAATAAAGTGCGGTTACGATGTTCGGACACACCATTACGTTGTGGTGTTCCATGTGGCGTGAGCTGTGAAACTATTCCAAATTGTTTCAACTGAAGGCCAAACTCGTAACTCAAATATTCGTCTCCATGATCAGATCACAGAAAACTTTACTTTCTTGTTATGATGATTTTCTACTTCACTCTGAAATTCTTTGAACCTTTCAATTGTTTCAGACTTATGTTTCATCAAGTAGATATACTTATATCTGCTCAAATCATCTATGAAGGTCAGAAAATAACGATACCTGCCACGAGCATCAACACTCATTGGACCATATACATCGGTATGTATTATTTCCATCAAGTCAGTAGCTCGTTCCATTGTTCCGGAGAACGGAGTTTTAGTCATCTTGCCCATGAGGCATAGTTCGCAAGCATCAAGTGATTCATAATCAAGTGATTCCAAAAGCCCATCAGCATGGAGTTTCTTCATGCGCTTTACACCAATATGACCTAAACGGCAGTGCCACAAATAAGTTTCACTATCATTATTAACTTTACATCTTTTGGCTTCAATATTATGAATATGTGTATCACACGATCGAGATCCAACAAACCATTTTCATTGGGTGTATGACCATAGAAGGTTTTATTCATGTAAACAGAACAACAATTATTCTCTAACTTACATGAATAACCGTATTGCAATAAACATGATCAAATCACATTCACGCTCAATGCAAACACCAAATAACACTTATTTAGGTTCAACACTAATCCCAAAAGTATAGGGAGTGTGCGATGATGATCATATCAATCTTGGAACTACCTCCAACACACATCGTCACCTCACCCTCAACTAGTTTATGTTTATTCTGCAACTCCTGTTTCGAGTTACTACTCTTAGCAACTGAACCAGTATCAAATACCAAGGGGTTGCTATAAACACTAGTAAAGTACACATCAATAACATGTATATCAAATATACCTATGTTCACTTTGCCATCCTTCTTATCCGCCGAATACTTGGGGTAGTTCCACTTCCAGTGACCAGTCCCTTTGCAGTAGAATCACTTAGTCTTAGGATTAGGTCCAGACTTGGGCTTCTTCACTTGAGCAGCAACTTGCTTGCTGTTCTTCTTGAAGTTCCCTTTCTTTCCCTTTGTCCTTTTCTTGAAACTAGTGGTCTTGTCAATCATCAACACTTGATGTTTTTTCTTGATTTCTACCATCGTCGATTTCAGCATCACGAAGAGCTCGGGAATTGTTTTCGTCATCCCTTGCATACTATAGTTCATCACAAAGTTCTACTAACTTGGTGATGGTGACTAGAGAACTCTGTCAATCACTATCTTATCTGGAAGATTAACTCCCACTTGATTCAAGCGATTTTAGTACCCAGACAATCTAAGCACATGCTCACTAGTTGAGTGATTCTCCTCCATCTTTTAGCCATAGAACTTGTTGGAGACTTCATATCTCTCAACTCGGGTATTTGCTTGAAATATTAACTTCAACTCCTGGAACATCTCATATGGTCCATGACGTTCAAAACGTCTTTGAAGTTCTGATTCTAAGCCGTTAAGCATGGTGCACTAAACTATCAAGTAGTCATCATATTGAGCTAGCCAAACGTTCATAACGTCTGCATCTGCTCCTGCAATAGGTCTGTCACCTAGCGGTGCATTAAGGACATAATTCTTCTGTGCAGCAATGAGGATAAACCTCAGATCACGGATCCAATCCGCATCATTGCTACTAACATCTTTCAACACAATTTTCTCTAGGAACATATCAAAATAAACATATGAAAGCAACAACGCAAGCTATTGATCTACAACATAATTTGCAAAATACTACCAGGACTAAGTTCATGATAAATTTAAGTTCAATTAATCATATTACTTAAGAACTCCCACTTAGACAGACATCTCTCTAGTCATCTAAGTGATCACGTGATCCAAATCAACTAAACCATGTCCAATCATCACATGAGATGGAGTAGTTTTCAATGGTGAACATCACTATGTTGATCATATCTACTATATGATTCACGCTCGACCTTTCGGTCTCCGTGTTCCGAGGCCATATCTGTATATGCTAGGCTCGTCAAGTTTAACCTGAGTATTCCGCGTGTGCAACTGTTTTGCACCCGTTGTATTTGAACGTAGAGCCTATCACACCCGATCATCACGTGGTGTCTCAGCACGAAGAACTTTCGCAACGGTGCATACTCAGGGAGAACACTTTTTGATAATTTTAGTGAGAGATCATCTTAAAATGCTACCGTCAATCAAAGCAAGATAAGATGCATAAAGGATAAACATCACATGCAATCGATATAAGTGATATGATATGGCCATCATCATCTTGTGCTTGTGATCTCCATCTCCGAAGCACCGTCGTGATCACCATCGTCACCGGCGCGACACCTTGGTATCCATCGAAGCATCATTGTCGTTATGCCATATATTGCTTCTACGACTATCGCCACCGCTTAGTGATAAAGTAAAGCAATTACAAGGCGTTTGCATTTGATACAATAAAGCAACAACCATATGGCTCCTGCCAGTTGCCGATAACTCGGTTACAAAACATGATCATCTCATACAATAAAATATAGCATCACGTCTTGACCATATCACATCACAACATGCCCTGCAAAAACAAGTTAGACGTCCTCTACTTTGTTGTTGCAAATTTTACGTGGCTGCTACGGGCTGAGCAAGAACCGTTCTTACCTACGCATCAAAACCACAACGATAATTCGTCAAATTAGTGCTGTTTTAACCTTCGCAAGGACCGGACGTAGCCACACTCGATTCAACTAAAGTTGGAGAAACAGACACCCGCTAGTCACCTGTGTGCAAAGCACGGCGGTAAAACCAGTCTCGCGTAAGCGTACGCGTAATGTCGGTCCGGGCCGCTTCATCCAACAATACCGCTGAACCAAAGTATGACATGCTGGTAAGCAGTATGACTTGTATCGCCCACAACTCACTTGTGTTCTACTCGTGCATATAACATCAACGCATAAAACCTAGGCTCGGATGCCACTATTGGGGAACGTAGTAATTTCAAAAAAATTCCTACGCACATGCAAGATCATGGTGATGCATAGCAACGAGAGGGGAGAGTGTTGTCCACGTACCCTCGTAGACCGAAAGTGGAAGCGTTATAACAATACGGTTGATGTAGTTGTACGTCTTCACGGCCCGACCGATCCAAGTACCGAACGTATGGCACCTCCGAGTTCAGCACACATTCAGCTCGATGACGATCCCCGGACTCCGATCTAGCAGGGTGTCGGGGATGAGTTCCGTCAGCACGACGGCGTGGTGACGATGATGATGTTCTATCGACGCAGGGCTTCGCCTAAGCAAAGCAATGATATGACCGAGGTGGAATATGGTGGAGGGGGGCACCGCACACGGCTAAGGAACGATCACAAAGATCAACTTGTGTGTCTAGAGGTGCCCCCTGCCCCCATATATAAAGGAGCCAAGGGGGAGGGGCCGGCCGGCCAAGGAGGGCGCGCCAAGGAGGAGTCCTACAACCACCGGGAATAGGATTCCCCCCCTTCCAAGTAGTAGGAGTAGGAGTCAAGGAAAGGGGGAAGAGAAGAGAAGGAAGGAGGGGGCGCAGCCCCTCCCCCTAGTCCAATTCGGACTAGGCCTTGGGGGGCGCCCAGCCTCTCCTCTCTCTTTCCCCTAAAGCCCAATAAGGCCCATATACTCCCCGGCGAATTCCCGTAACTCTCTGGTACCCCGAAAAATACCCGAATCACTCGGAACCTTTCCGAACTCCGAATATAGTCGTCCAATATATCGATCTTTACGTCCCGACCATTTCGAGACTCCTCATCATGTCCCCGATCTCATCCGGGACTCCGAACTTCTTTGGTACATCAAAACTCATAAACTCATAATATAACTGTCATCGAAACCTTAAGCGTGCGGGCCCTACGGATTCGAGAACTATGTAGACATAACCGAGACACGTCTTCGGTCAATAACCAATAGCGGAACCTGGATGCTCATATTGGCTCCCACATATTCTACGAAGATCTTTATCGGTCAGACCGCATAACAACATACGTTGTTCCCTTTGTCATCGGTATGTTACTTGCCCGAGATTCGATCGTCGGTATCCAATACCTAGTTCAATCTCGTTACCGGCAAGTCTCTTTACTCGTTATGTAATGCATCATTCCGTAACTAACTCATTAGCTACATTGCTTGCAAGGCTTATAGTGATGTGCATTACCGAGAGGGCCCAGAGATACCTCTCTGACAATCGGAGTGACGAATCCTAATCTCGAAATACGCCAACCCAACATGTACCTTCGGAGACACCTGTAGAGCTCCTTTATAATCACCCAGTTACATTGTGACGTTTGGTAGCACACAAAGTGTTCCTCCGGTAAACGGGAGTTGCATAATCTCATAGTCATAGGTACATGTATAAGTTATGAAGAAAGCAATAGCAACATACTAAACGATCAAGTGCTAAGCTAACAGAATGGGTCAAGTCAATCACATCATTCTTCTAATGATGTGATCCCGTTAATCAAATGACAACTCTTTTGTCCATGGCTAGGAAACATAACCATCTTTAATTAACGAGGTAGTCAAGTAGAGGCATACTAGTGACACTATGTTTGTCTATGTATTCACACATGTATTTTGTTTCCGGTTAATACAATTCTAGCATGAATAATAAACATTTATCATGAAATAAGGAAATAAATAATAACTTTATTATTGCCTCTAGGGCATATTTCCTTCAGTGTATTACCAAGAGGGCCCAGAGATACCTCTCCGATACTCAGAGTTACGAATCCTAATCTCTACCTATGCCAACTCAATAAACACATTCAGAGATACCTGTAGAGCATCTTTATGATCACCCAGTTATGTTGTGACGTTTGATAGCACATAAGGTATTCCTCCGGCATCCGGGAGTTGCATAATCTCATAGTCGAAGAAATATGTATTTGACATGAAGAAAGCAATAGCAATAAACTGAATGATCAATATGCTAAGCTAACAGATGGGTCTTGTCCATCACATCATTCTCCTAATGATGTGATCCTGTTATCAAATGACAACTCATCTCTATGGTTAGGAAACCTTAACCATCTTTGATCAATGATCTACTCTAGTAGAGGCTCACTAGGGACACGGTATTTGTTTATGTATCCACACATGTATTTAAGTTTCCGGTTGATACAATTCTAGCATGAATAATAAACCTTTATCATGATTAAGGAAATAGAATAATAACCATTTTATTATTGCCTCTAGGGCATATGTCCATCACGTGCCGCCCCAGCCGTCTCTCGGGGAGGCGGCGTGAGGGCTTATCCGGGGGAGGAAAGGGAAGAGCAGAGGCAGGAGAGCCCGAATCCGGCCTACACGCGATGAGATCAGCCGGGATCGAGCGGGGAAGGAGGTGGCGACGAGGGTTTCCGAGATGCTCTAAGATAGTACGGGCCAAGTTAATGTCAGGTTTTTTTTAAAAGGAGAGACAAAAGATTTGCCTCAATGATTAACTGAGCGGAAGACAATTTCTCACTTAATTGACAAAAAATCGGATGAAAATCATTACAACATGATCACCCACGTACTATTCCCAAACCGTTAGAACACATGCCGAACCTGGCACGCTAGGGGGCGCCCAAGGGCGCCGAGGGAAACAGTTTTGGTGCGAAAGTCTGGCGGGCCCGCCGAGCTAGCGACTAGGCATGCTCGTCGTCCTCATCGCCTCGGTTTCCATGGGGAATCAATACCAAGGTTGCCGCCAGTCAGCCTTCTATTGATTCCTCACGGGCGCCGCAGTGAAGGCGCGCCGCCACGCGTTCACAAGGCTGTCGCCCGGCTGGAGCTGGAGCGCCAGCATCGCGCCCTCGAGGAGATCGCCGCCCGACACCGTGATAACCCATAAGTATAGGGGATCAATTGTAGCCTTTTTTGATAAGTAAGAGTGTCGAACCTAATGCGGAGCTAAGTGTAGAACAAATATTTCCTCAAGTTCTATCGACCAACGATATAACTCTATGCACACTTAACGTTCGCTTTACCTAGAACAAGTATGAAACTAGAAGTGCTTTGTAGGTGTAAAGAGATAGGTTTGCAAGCTAATAAAGAACACGTAAATAAGAGATAGGGGCTGTTTAGATAAAGAAATAACTAAGTTAGTTTTAGTAGAGAGCTTTTTGTCACAAGAAAGTTATTTGTCCCTAGGCAATCGAAAACTAGACTTGTAATCATTATTGCAATTTTATATGAGGGAGACGCATAAGCTAACATACTTTCTCTACTTGGATCATATGCACTTATGATTGAAACTCTAGCAAGCATCCGCAACTACTAAAAATCATTAAGGTAAAACCCAACCATAGCATTGTAAGGTATCAAGTCCTCTTTACTCCCATACGCAAACAACCTACTTACTCGGGTTTGTGCTTTTGTCACTCACGCCACCCACCATAAACAAATCATGAACATATTGCAAAACCTACAACGGGCATCCCTCAGGCTTGCGCGACATGAAGAGCACCATAGGACAACACCAATAATAAAACATACAACTCAAACCAATCATGATCATCAATCAACCCATAGGACAAAACGGATCTACTCAAACATCATAGGATAGCCATACATCATTGGAAAATAATATTTAGCATTGAACACCATGTTTAAGTAGAGATTACAATGGGGAGAAGAGGTGTTACACCGCTGCATAGAGGGGGAGAGAGTTGGTGATGATGGCAGCGAAGTTGTTGGTGTAGATCGCCGTCACGATGATGGCCCCAGCGGCGTTCTGGCGCCACCGGGAGAGACGGGGAAAGAGCCCCCTCCTTCTTCTTCTTCCTTGGTCTCCTCCCTAGATGGGAGGATCGTTTCCCCTCTGGTCCTTGGCCTCCATGGCGGCGGAGGGGCGGGAGCCCCTCCGTGTTTGGATCTCTCTCTCTCTCTCTCTCTCTCTCTCTCTGTGTGTGTGTGTGTGTGTGTGTGTGTGTGTGTGTTTCCTTCTATTTCTACGTTCCTGTTTTCTAGCCTTTCATTGTTTCTTAAATCCACGAGATCCGTAACTTCGATTGGACTGAAATTTTAACATGATTTTTATCTGGATAATATCTTTCTTGCGGCCGAAGAAGGGCAAAAACCGCCTTAAGAGGTGGCCACAAGCCCTTGGCCGCTCCCTGAGTAGGGGGGCGCCTCAAAGGTTTGTGGACATCGTCTCACGTTGATTCTTGTCCCGAAAATCACATATATTCCAAAAAAATCTCCGTAAGTTTTTATTGTGTTTGGACTCCGTTTGATATGGATATTCTGTAACACAAAAAACATGCAACAAACAGAAACTGGCACTGGGCACTGGATCAATATGTTAGTCCCAAAAATAATATAAAAAGTTGCCAAAAATATGTGAAAGTTCTTGAATATTGGCATAAAACAATGAAAATTTATAGATAAGATGGAGACGTATCACGCCGCGACCGCGATGAGGGTGGTGTCATCGTCCTCGAGGACAGTGACGATGAGACACCGGCGCCAACCAAACCCGTCCGCCAAGGCGACCCAGGACAGGGAAGTAGCAAGGACGGCGGTGGCATGAAGAAGGAGGAGGAGGAGGACGACGACGGCGGCGACTACAACGCCTTCTGCAAGATCTTCGGCGTGTAGGCCCAAGGCGGCGCGACGGGCGGTGGGGGCGGCGTAGTCTTTGTTTTTTTTTAAATTGTGTTTTAAATATGTACAAAAATCAATGAAAACCTAAATTTCGCCCAATTCTATGTCGTGTTTGGCCGAATTTTGGGAAAGTATGGTTTTAAAAAACGGTGTCTAGGGCGACCTTGGGGCGGCGACTGGAAACCTACCGGCCCCACGTCAAATATATCGCCGGTTCGCCCTCAGACGACGCTATTTCAAATCCCTGAGGGGCCGAATGGCTGGAGATGCTCTGAGTAACTGACGCCCAGCAGTACGCCCAGTGGGCACCATAAGCAACACGTGGGGACGCAAATGCCTGACAACCCAAAATTTTGACTGCGTTTCTTTTTGATTATCTTTCTCAAGCAGATACTGTATTTTAGATTTTTTTAGGGGATTTTAGATACTGTATTTAGATACTATTTAAAAAAGAGATACTGTATTTTAGATACTATTTAAAAAGATACTGTATTTTATATACTACTAAAAAAAGAGATCCTACTCTAAAAGAAACTTGCAGCCCAGGCCCAGCCTCGCAACTGTCCGCCTATATATCACAGCTCTGCCCACCCCTTCTGGATGAGATAGCCTGGTTCAGTGATCTTCTCTTCGTGCCTACGAGCGTCGTGTTGGCCTCCAATGGCGAGGTCTCCGGTGTTTCCCGCGCTCTTGTGCCTCGCGGTCCTCGTGCTGGCCGGCGGCGCCGATGCGAGGAGGAAGATGGTCGGCGTGTACGAGCTCAAGAGAGGGGATTTCTCCGTCAAGATGACCAACTGGGGCGCCACCATCATGTCGGTCCTCGTCCCTGATTCCAAAGGTATCTTCATCTTCTTCTCTCTACCCCCAAAAAACAAGGACAAAAGATCTTGTTTCTCATGCCAATAAAATCGTATCGCCTCTTATGTGTGATCTTGCGTTCCTGTGGCGTGTGAGACTCACTTACCTCGCACAAATTATTTTGCAGGGAATTTGGCCGATGTTGTGCTGGGCAAAGACACCCTCGCTGAGTATGTTGTGAGTTGACTGAAACCTTCTCAAAATTATCTTTTCTGCATTGTTCCTTCAGCGTCCGTCTGAAATGTAGATTGCTCATAGAATGAACATTGCGCCGCTGCTCGTTTTGTTTCTTTCTTTTTTCGATTCACAATATGAAATCATTTCTTTTCCTAGCAAAGATAGGCCCGATTATTCGCCTGATCTCTCAACTTCATTGCTGTCCTGATGAGACACCGCGTTTTTTTTTTTTGACACCATGATGGGACACCACGTTAATTTAAGTTGCTGTTTCCTCTGGTCATTCAGAGTGATAACTCTGCCTTTGGGCCGCTAAATGGGAGGGTGGCGCAGAGAATGGCCAGGGGCCGCTTTGTCCTCGACGGCAAAGTATACCATACGTACATCAACGACGGCAGGAACTCCATCCATGGTATGCATTGTTCGATTCTGTCAAAGAGCTACACGCGATAACACGCGGTAATTAATTTCCCGTTGTTATAGGTGGCCACAGGGGATTCAGCAAAGTCATCTGGACGGTGAAGGAGTACGTCGCCGGCGGCGACTCCCCGTATATCACGCTGTACTACCGGAGCTTCGACGGGGAGCAAGGTAGGAAAAACGATACGGCCAAATTCTTTACCATTCAAAAAACCGTCATGTCGTTTGGCAAATCATGATTGCAACCAATTATTAATCAGGATTGCCCGGAGACCTGGACGTGTACGCGACGTACCAGCTGACGGGCCCGTACGAGCTGAGCATCCGCACGAACGCGACGGCGCTGAACAAGGCGACGCCGGTGAACTTCCTGCAGCACGTGTACCTGAACCTGGGCGGGGAGGGCAGCGGCGACATCCTGGGCCACACGCTCCAGCTCTCCGCATCCCGGTACACCCCGATGGACGAGGAGCTGCTCCCGTCGTCGGGCCGCGTCGACCCGGTGGCCGGCACGAACTACGACTTCCGCACGCCGACGCCGATCGGCGCGCGCATCCGGAAGGTCAAGGGCGGCAAAGTCTACGGGTACGACATCAACTACGTGATCGATGGGGAGGGAATGCGGAAGGTGGCGGTGGCGCGGGACGGCAAGTCCGGGCGCGCGCTGGAGCTATGGACCAACCAGCCGGCCATGCAGCTCTACACCGGCAACTTCCTGAACCACACCAAGGGGAAGGGCGGCAAGCTGTACGAGCAGCACGACGGGTTTTGCCTTGAGACGCAGGCGTACCCGGACGCCGTCAATCACCCCGAGTTCCCGTCGGTGACAGTCAGGCCCGGCCAGGTGTACAAGCACGACATGCTCTACAAGTTCTCCTTCTAGCTAAGGCTGGACTATGGCTGCGCTACGCCAGTAGTAGTAGTACCACCATTGGTTAATGGGCCGTAGATGTGTTCACTCTGGATTTGGAGGTGGCGCGATTCGTGGGACTGGATGCTGTTATGCGGTGAGCCCAGAACGGCTACGGTGCTTGGAAAATAAAATCATGCGTTTGTGCAGTGCAAAAGATCCGCTCAATAAGAAAAAAGAAATAAAAATTGTGCGAACATTAGTCCTTTAGCACGCCCGCGATTTAGCGTGCAACAGTAGGGGTGTGTTTGGTTGCCCAGTAGCTTCATCTCGCAGTTCCACACGACTTACATTTTGCACGTTTTTGTTAGTGATCGTAGACGAGTAGATCTACATTATCCTCGTGAGTGTACATATGCATATGCTTGGTCTAATTTAAAACACTCCTTAATCATTCCTCTAGGCTTTTTACCCCGCATCCTGTTACACTGACGCCATCGCCGGCGTGGTTCTTCTCGATCTCTTCCCCGTGTCTTGCTGTAGTGGCATCATCGCCGCTACCGTTCATCTCGGCCCCTTCTCCCACATCCTACAACACGGATGCCGTCATGGCACACACACCATATTTCTTCTTCTCTATCCTCTGTCTCATAACCCTCCTATTCGTCCCTCCGCATAGACCTTTTCTGCGGTGACGAGCTAGGAACTTGAAAGTGCAACTAATCCTTAGGTGGTTTTGGTAATTAATAACAACATATATTTCATTGAACTAATATCTATTCAAGTGAAAGATTTCAGGAAGTTCAATGATTGGCATCGCAAGGATTAGAGATATGGACTCCTCAAAATGCTAAAGATATGGATTGGCAAAAACTCAAGACTCTTCATTTTTGATTAAGTGATCCAAGATCACATTGAGTCTATAGGAAAGCCAATTTAAAGACATTATAGCTGAGCACTATCAGAGCCCTCTCAAACCATTATCATGTTTGGCCATCAGATGTCAAGTTTTGGGCGTTTCTGGCGGTTGGATTTCCCTCTAATCCCGTCCGGCCTTCCTCTGTTGTGCAAATTGGGCTGCATGGGCTGGGTCGCTTCTCCCGTAAAAAATCCACGATCTCCTGTTAACTGGGCCTAATGGGCTTTAGTTTGTCGTAATCGCTTTGCCGTCCATCACAACTTTTGAACGGCGAGAAAAAAATCGTCGAGAGGAGCTCTCTCCTCCCTTGTAGCGTTATGTGGTGTAGATCGTTTGGAGCGGAAGAGGACTTGCTCCGTCGAGAGGAGTAGAGACAGTCGGTCGCTTCTCTCGAGGAAAAAAAGTGAGTTGCACGGTTGCTGGTGAGTGGCGAGTGTTGGCTACGCGGTTCGCACGGTTACTGGTCGCGGACCAAGACTATCCTGCCGTGCTAGTTCGACCCTCCCGATGCGCACGTCGATGCAGGTAGAGGCGAAGCTTCAGCTCACTGGTCGGTGAAGCGGAGGGGTGAAACTGACTCGCTATAGTTGAAGCATTCAAGAAGACAATGAATTTTCAATTCCAGGGAGCATTCACTGCGAGCGATGTGCGCCACTCACGGGCGACGATTAATGGAGGTGTGCGTTTTCCCCAACCTACAGCCTCTTCAGTTACTGCGCTCGCATATAGCTTCGTCTCCTAGTGCTCTCCCTCACCCTTCGTGCTCCAGCAAACAGATTGCCTATCACGGTATCACGGGAGAGTGAGAGTTTATTATCCGATGGCCACACGCTAGGTCGTGAAGCTCTGACCAGGTTGTAGAAGCGGCAACGAAGAAGCTACGAGCATCTTGGGTGATGACTCCAGTTCAAGTAGCTCCTCCTCAACGCCTTAGAGGGTGTTTGTTTCCAGGGACTTATTGGTTTAGGGACTTAAAAAAGTCCCTATAAGTCCCACCTAAACTAAACACAAAGGACTTATTGGGATTTATTGTGGTGATTTGGGACTTATCAAATAAGACTCTCAGGGAGAAGCTTATTGGGGCTTATCCCGGGCCGGAGCTACCCCGCGTCGCTCCAGGCTCATTCCCCGCACGTCGCCTGCCTCTCGGTCCAATCGCCGCCGCTGCCCCGCCTCTCGCCCCGTCGTCGCACCGTCGCCGCCCCGCCTCGGTTCGTTCTGCCTCGGTTCGCCGCCCCGTCGCCGCCTCGCCTCGGTTCGTTCTGCCTCGGTTCGTTGCAGCGGTGCTTCCAATCGCCGGACAGGCCCTCTCCCGAGCCTCGTTGCAGTGGTGCAACATGGACTTATAAGTCCCTGTAAACAAAAAAAGTAGGGACTCGGGACTTATAAGTCTCTGTAAACAAACAGGTAGGGACTTCTGACTTATAAGTTGAGACTTAAAAACGTCCTAAGACTTATGAAACAAACATGGCATTAGTTGCTCGCTCTGTTTATAAATGGTTGATGGGGGATTCCTTGAACGCCATCGCCGCCTTCGTGGACAATCACGCCCGCTGACAGCGCGTGCCCCCCAACAATCACATCCCTCGGTTGTCACTTATTTAGAGATAGATGAAGGTTGATTTTTTCCTGCAATTCGTACTACAAGTTGCATCAGCAACCAAGGTCGAATCCTGAGCTCCAACTGTCGCGAGAATCCTTTAGTCAAAAATTGATCAATGCCTTTGTTTCTCTCCATATGCTACTAACAACACTAGAAGCTCCCACTCTCCTTCCCCAATATGCATCTTTTTTACAAGAAGGCTCAAGAAAAGCCCGACTTTAAATTAACAAAGCCATCAACCGGCCAGGGATTACACAAGGCCCTCGTTACAACCACTTAACCGCTGCAAACAACCGGTAACAAGAACGGGAAAGAAAAGACGACAGATACATAGTGTTGTCGAAGCAGCTTACAAGTAGTTCTTTTTTGCTCAGATCTTGCTATTGATGGTAGTCGGTGTTTATGGATGTTTGTAAACAGGGCTCCTAATTAGATTTGTGTTGAAAATTCTGCGTAACCACTTTGTAAGTTTGATTGATTGCTATGGACAAGTTGCTGATTATATATTTTGTTTGCAGCAGGCAATCTATAAGTTGAGGTTGTCTCCCCATTGTTTGATCATCTCCATCGCATTGTGTTATATGTTTGTGTTAATTCCTCATATTCAGGAATGATCTTCCCATTATTTTACTGCAAGTTTGTGTTTGTGCGAATGGCTCATTAAACTTGGTATTGATCCTTTTGTTATCAATTCTCTAGCAATGGATTTATTCAGGTGAGGTACTTGCGGTTCTGAGTGGTGATCAGTGAGGATGTGGTAGCAAAGGATGACACTGAAACTTGGTTTACAGGAGAATGAGAGGATCTTCGAAGCTTATTTGAGGCATGAATTTTTTGGGTTTTGCTGATTAATAGTTCCCTTCATCTTCATACACTTTTTTTCCTGGGTTGTCTCATTCTGATATCAAGGTTTCTTATTCGTATATGACTTTTAAAAACTGTATCATCGCATGGCCGAAGATTTGGCCTTCTTACAAAGGTTTCTATGAACATGGATCGACCACCACATGGCTGAAAGAGATGGGCAGTTCCTAGGTACACAGGTAAGCAGAATCACTATCCTTAAAGGTGTGAACCCTTGTTGCATATTGATTTTTCGTGTTCGGTCTTGTCACAGTGCCCACACCTAGGGAGCATCACATCAAAATCTTATGAGAATTACTAACGAGGTACTTTACTATTTTTACCTTAATTTTAAAGTACTCAATTCTGCATACATATAATTTATATATGTTATAAGATAAGAGGAGAAATATAGAGATCCACAGTTGTAACGCCCGGATAATTAGGCTATAGTAAATCTCTCCTAATGATGCCATGTCATCTCTGATTATTGTTGCTAATCTTTTGTTAGTTCAAAACCGATTCAAAAATTAATTCAAAATATAGCAAACAACAAAAGTTTTCAAACCTTGAAACAAAAATGTTCGGTGGGTGCATATTGCACTGGTAATTATTGTGGAGAAAACTATTTTATAGAAAGTGCCTAAATATTTTAAAATGAAATAAAACAGAAAAGAAAATAAATAAATAAAAAGTGAAAATAAAACCAAAGGAGAAAAGAACCCCCCCCCCACTGGACCAGGCGGCCCAGCTCGCACCAGGCCGGCCCACCTGGCCTAGCCGCCCCCCTGGCGTCCCCCTTCCCTGTTCCCCCGACCAGGGTCGGAACAGGGGCGCGTCCCCGCCGCACCACCTCGCCGTCCCCACTAGGAGGGGATAAGGCCGCCATGCCCCCGCCTCCTCGGTTCCTTCTCCCACTCGCCCCCGCTGCCCTCTCGGTCTCTGCGCCTCCTCTCCCCTCAGATCCACCTCGCCACTCCTCCTTCCCCACCGCATCCAAGCGCCACCATGGACTCGCCGCCGCAAATCGCGCGGCTCAGCCACCGCCTCGCCTCGCCAACGTGTCCGTCGTCTCCGCTGTCGTTCGCTACTTCGACTGGTGCACCCCGTTGGAGACCGGAACCATCGCAACGCCCACGATGTCGCCGTCTTCCTCCTCTGCTCCAACAAGCTTCGCCGCCGCTCTTCACCAACCTCGGTGACCCCCCTGCTGCTACTAAACCCCCAAGGGCCACCATGTGTGCCGCTCTGTGAGCCCCCGCTGCCTCCTCTCTCTGTCACGCCCTAGCTAGCTGTCGTCGTAGCACCCGAACTCAGCACCGCGGAGCTCGTCGCCGACGAGTCTCCGGTGACTAAATGGTCACGGGCCAGTGCCGGTTGCACTCGTCGCGCCCTGTAGATCCTCCCCAGCCTCTCCATTTGCCCGCTAGCTCGCCGTAGCTCTGTTTCCCTCGAGCTCCCGTACGCGTCGTCACACGCGCTCGTCGCCGGCAATCGTCCGGTGACCTTTTGGTCCTGGGCTCGTGCCCGTTGTGCTCGTACGCACACGTAGAGGCCTCCTTGCCTTATAGAGAGCTTACTGCCGCGCCGCATCGTCGTTCCCTCTCGCGGCCGAACTCTGGCGTCCGCCTCTCTGCCCGCTGACGCCGCTCCGGTGCGTCTCAGGCGTCGCCACCATCACCCCCCCCCCCCCTTGATGTGGCCCGGCTCCAGCTTTCGAACGCGACCAAAAACATGGCGAACGGACCACCACGGTGGATTTCCGGCCACCTCCCGAGCCGCGCCACCGCGTTTTGCCTCGCCGGCGTGATTCCGACGAGTCGTCGGTCGTCGCTGAGCTGGCCTAATGTGTGGGCCCCCTTGTGTTGCTGACGGGTGGGTCCCGTTGAACCATTGACTCGATCAGCGCCGACATGGCTCCCCTGTGTCTATGACATGTGGGCCCCACGCCATAACGAATAAAAATAAAATAGATAATTTGCTAATTAATTAAAACCTTAAATCTCTCACTGACTACTGGGCCCCACCTGCTAATTAACCCATTTAGTTAGTATAAACCCCACTGTTAGTGCCCCTGACAATGACATGTGGGTCCCACTAGACCCACCTGTCTGGTTTGACTGGTCAACTGACCAGTTGACCTGCTGACATCACTCTGATGTCATGCTTGCGTCATCGTTCACTGTTCTGGATAATGTTGGATTTAAATAAATAATTAAAATCAGAAAATGATTAAAACTTTAGAAAATCATATAAAATAAATCGTAGCTCAGATGAAAATGTTTTCTATATGAAAGTTGCTCATAACAATGAGACGAATCCGGATATACAACCCGTTTGTCCGCCACACTAGCATAGCGAACACGCAACTTTCCCCTCCGGTTCATCTAACCGAAAACGCGAAACACCGGGGATACTTTCCCGGATGTTTCCCCCCTTCGCCGGTATCACCTACTACCGCGTTAGGGCACGCCTAGCACCGTTCATTGTCATGTCATGCATCATCATGCTTATGTTTGCATTGTATTTACTATTTGTTCCCCCCTTCTCTCCGGTAGACTACGAGACCGACGCTGCTGCTGCCCAGTTTGACTACGGAGTTGACGACCCCTCCTTCTTGCCAGAGCAACCAGGCAAGCCCCCCCCCCCGATCACCAGATATCGCCTATTCTTCTCTTTATTGCTTGCATTGGAGTAGTGTAGCATGTTACTGTTCGGTTACTCCTATTCTGTTGCATAGCCTGTCATTGTTGCTACAGTCGTTGATACCTCACCCGCAATCCTAAATGCTTAGTATAGGATGCTAGTTTATCATCATTGGCCCTACATTCTTGTCAGTCTGCCTTGCTATACTATCGGGTCGTGATCACTCGGGAGGTGATCACAGGTATATACTATACATATATACATACTATACAGATGGTGACTAAAGTCGGGTCGGCTCGTTGAGTACCCACGAGTGATTCACGGATTGGGGGTTGAAAGGACATTTGTCCCGACAGCCCTCTGTGTGGATCTTTGTGGCGGAGCGACAAGGCAGGTTGAGACCACCTAGGCGAGAGGTGGGCCTGGCCCTGGTCGGCATTCGCGGTTTCTTCATAATAACACGCTTAACGAGATCTTGGTATTTGATCTGAGTCTGGTCACTGGCCTATACGCACTAACCAACTACGCGGGAACAGTTATGGGCACTCGACGTCGTGGTATCAGCCGAAGCCTTCGTGACGTCAGCGACTGAGCGGCGCGCGCCGGATTGGACCGTAAGCATGCTCTTGTATTAAGGGGTCTAGGTCTGCTTCCGACCACGTACGCAACATGCAGGTGTGCAATGGGTGATGGGCCCAGACCCCTGCGCGCATAGGATTTAGACCGGCATGCTGACCTCTCTGTTGTGCCTAGGTGGGGCTGCGACGTGTTGATCTTCCGAGGCCGGGCATGACCCAAGAAAGTGTGTGCGGCCAAATGGGATCGAGCGTGTTGGGTTATGTGGTGCACCCCTGCAGGGAAGTTTATCTATTCGAATAGCCGTGTCCCTCGGTAAAAGGACGACCCGGAGTTGTACCTTGACCTTATGACAACTAGAACAGGATACTTAATAAAACACACCTAGACAAGTTCCACAGACAACCCGGTGATCGCTTTTCCACAGGGTGACGAGGGGAGGATCACCGGGTAGGATTATGCTATGTGATGCTACTTGGAGGGCTTCAATCTACTCTCTTCTACATGCTGCAAGACGGAGGCTGCTAGAAGCGTAGTCTTCGATAGGACTAGCTACCCCCCCTCTTATTCTGGCATTCTGCAGTTCAGTCCACCGATATTGCCTCTTAACACATATACAAATGCATATGTAGTGTAGATCCTTGCTTGCGAGTACTTTGGATAAGTACTCATGGTTGCTTTGCTCCCTCTTTTCCCCCTCTTTCCTTTTCTTCTCGGATGCCGCAACCAGACCTTGGAGCCCAGGATCCAGACGCCACCGTCGACGACGACTCCTACTACACTGGAGGTGCCTACTACTACGTGCAGGCTGCTGACGACGACCAGGAGTAGCTAGGAGGATCCCAGGCAGGAGGCATGCGCCTCTTTTGATCTGTATCCCAGTTTGTGCTAGCCATCTTATGGCAACTTGTTTAACATATGTCTGTACTCAGATATTGTTGCTTCCGCTGACTCATTTATGTCGAGCACTTGTATTCGAGCCCTCGAGGCCCCTGGCTTGTAATATGATGCTTGTATGACTTATTTTTTACTTTTAGAGTTGTGCTGTGATATCTTCCCGTGAGTCCCTGATCTTGATCGTACACGTTTGCGTGCATGATTAGTGTACGATTGAATCGGGGGCGTCACAACAGTATAGAGAGATCCACATGCTTATAATTCAAGTACTCCATGTTAGTAAAAAAACACTCAAGTTATGGTATATTGTCAGATTAACATATCTTCTGTTTCCGCATAAGATGTTTCTTTGTTATTTCTCTGAAAATAAAATCTCATATTTATACGGTGAGATGTGAGGTCTCCACTACAGCCTACAGGACCAACGATGATAAACACTTTGTGCTGAAAGAAGTGGAGAGAAGAGATAAATTTCTATACTCACCTGGGGCAAGTTAATAAATATTATTTTTGATAATTCTAATTACTTAGAGCATACTAATACACTATTTGCTTAGGTTTGTGTTATGAAAAATCAGTGTAACCAAACTATGGACATGAGTTAAAGTATGAGGAAGGACTGAAGTTACAATATACATGTGTTTTCAATAAGGGTTACTACAATTTATCTGTAGGTGGTCATAATGATTAGATAACTTTGTTGTTGATTACCCTTTTCTTTTGATACCATGTTCCAACTTCCTCCATCGCATTTAAGTTCAAATGTGTTTGTGTCTTCATCACCGGAAATGTGGTTTATCTTACTCGAGTCTACTTTGTGTGCATGTTTTAACATATATTATTTTTATGCTTCTAAGACATGCAACAACAACATGGAAGAAATGATGTGCTTCTCATTCGAGAAGATTCAAAATTATTGGGAGGAAAAAAGGAGACATGGAATGTGTGCACTTGATTTCCTAAAACAATGAAACCAAGTGTTGATAGCATGGACTAAACAAGAACTAGGACTACACCTGGGGGATGGTTATCCGGGTTGTGGTAGATATGTCAAGTACACCAATCGTTGTGTTCCAGCAATTATTCAATATTTCCGTTGAACACTAATATTCAATACAAACAAACGGGCGCAGCAACGCACAGCATCCATGATCTAGTACTATTAAAAGGGGATGAGGCTTTGATGATGAGCTGGTGGCTCAAGTTCTTAGTGATATTCCTTCAAAACCCTCAACCACTTTCTCTATCCAAATCTGTCCAAAACCCTAATATCCAACACGGTTCCACCAAAACTTTTCAATCTGGACCCACCGAGTTCACCAAGACACTGCCACTGCCAAACCCTAACAAATCAGATCCACCGATATGGATCTCGGTCCCACCGAGACGGTCTTGCCAACTCTCCGTAATCATTTGCAATTATTTCGGTCCCATCGAGTTTTCATATTCTTCTTTTCTTAGGCAACTTGTCTCTTTCTTTTTCATTTTGTTTTCCTTTCTTAAATTCACAAACTTTTCTTAAATTCATGAAATTTTCAAATTTGTTAACACTTTTGCAAACCGATGAACACTTTTCTTAAATTTGTGAACTTTTTCCAACTCGTTAACTTTTTTTCAAATGTATGAAAGTTTTTCAAATTCACTAACTCTTTTTAATTTTTACGATTTTTTTCAAAATCCGCAAACTTTCTTTTCAAAATAGATTAACTTTTTCAGATTCATGATTTTTTAGAAATCTATGAACTTTTTTCCTTTTTTTGTGAACTTTTTCAAATTCATTACTATCTTATTTTCAAATTCACAAACTTTTGTGAAATTCGAGATTTTTTGCAAACTGTTTTCAATTTTTGAACTTTTTCAAATTTGCATTTCTTTACAAATTTTGTGAACTTTTCTCAAATGGTTAAACTTTTTTTAAAATCCATAAAATTTTGATTTGACATTTTTTTCAACAGTATTTAAAACGGCCGATTTTTTCTCTTCCACGTGAGGAGCGCATGTGAGGAAGACGATGTTGGGGGATTTGTTTGTTGTGTGTGTCATTCTTCTCATCAATCAAAGAAAAAAAAGAATAAGGATCTGAGGTAGCTGTGACAGGGACCACGAGCAGGCGCGAGCCGGTATCGATCGGGATCCTTTTCCATGTAAAAGAATACATGCTTAAGTCAGTTTTCTCAAAAAGGAGAGGCAAAAGTTTTGCCTGATTGATTGAGAATTGGCCGGTTAATTGAGAAAAAACCGTACGAAAACCATTGCAACATGACACGTGCGGACTACTCCCAAACCGTTACAACCGGGCTTAAGTCACTTTTAAACAGTAAATAAAATAGGTAAAAATGGGCTAAATGGGTCTCAATCATGACAATTATGCAAAGATTGGGTCAAAAACAGCTAGTACGTAATTCATTTCCTAAAAAAAGCTAACCCATGTTAATCAGCACTATTAGAACATTTGCAGCATCCAGGGCATACCAAACATATCTCAGCAGCTGTATTCTTTCCACCAGCAGCATTCTCACTGCTGACCTGCGCCGGCTGTTTCTCAGCAGCTGTAGCGCATGGAACACAGCACATCCCTGCTTCGTCAAGCTTTTGGGCCTAGCGATCTGTTTGGCTGGGTCAGACGATCAAACGCCGCTAGTTACTTTGGTCCAACCGCCGGGACCCGGCGAGCACGAGGGCGGCCGACGCTGTCCACAACCGAGTAACCGACGGCCAGCAGTACGCCTACAAGAAGACGCCCGGTGGGTCGATATCGATCCGTGGGGGGTACCATAAGCAACACGTGGGTACGCAAGCGCGTGCCAACCCAAAATTTGACCTCGTTTTCCTTTTTTTTTATTTCCTTCCTTTCTCCAACAGATACTGTATTTTACTCCTAAAAAAGAGATCCCTGGTCTAAAAGGAAGCTTGCAGCCCAGGCCCAGCCTTGCAACTGTCCGCCGGCCTATATCACAGCTCTGCCCGCCCTTTCTGGATGAGATAGCCTGGTTCAGTGATCTTCTCAGCCGTCCTCTTCTTCCTTCGTCCCTACGAGCGTCGTGTTGGCCTCCAATGGCGAGGGCTCCGGTGTTTCCCGCGCTCTTGTGCCTCGCGGTCCTCGCGCTGGCCGGCGGCGCCGATGCGAGGAAGATGGTCGGCGTGTACGAGCTCAAGAGAGGGGATTTCTCCGTCAAGATGACCAACTGGGGCGCCACCATCATGTCCGTCCTCGTCCCTGATTCCAAAGGTACGTTCATCTTCTTCCTTCTACCCGAAAAACAACAACAACAAAAAAGATCTTGTTTCCACCCTAAAATGAAAAGAGATCTCGTTCCCATACCAAGAAAATCATATAGCCTCTTATGTGTGATCTTGCCTTCGTTTGGCGTGTGATACTCACTAACCTCGCAACAAATTATTTTGCAGGGAATTTGGCTGATGTTGTGCTGGGCATGGACACCCTCGCTGAGTATGTTGTAAGTTCACCGAACCCTTCTAAAAATCACCTTTGCTGCATTCCTTGAGCGTCCGCCTGAAATGTAGATTGGTCATAGAACATTGCGTTGCGTCACTCCTTGTTTTACTTCTTTCTTTTTCGGTTCAGGGCATATATATGGGCTGTTCCACTGAATTCCTGTCTGTTCAACTGGCAATCGCTGGGTTTCATTTGCGTGCCTGTTACTTGATTACAGTCCGTTAGTACGAGTCAGGAGGAGAATATCACTCAACCTTTAGGCTAGCATCAATACCGGCATGCTCTTCCGAATACACTGTATTCACCACCACTTTGTCAATAGTCAATAGCTCATCATGTTCACATTTTCTGAAAAACTCTTACATGTAAGTATCAAAAGTACAGAGAAGAGAAAATTAAGCAGACAAGAGTACATGATCATGAATAAATAAATGAAACGACAAGCAGCTATAGGTGGATCCAATCCTTCTTGTGATTTTGAGTAGTGCACTAATTGCCCACCATGTGAAACAACCTCTCTAAAAGAAACTACAAAAACTTGTGGTCGTGGAATGATGAAGGGAGAGCTTTTGTTTTCTAAAAGAATTCTGGCCGTGGGATGGCCCTCGTCTGCCATACGCGCTGCAGATCTTCCGTTCATTGTCTACTAATCCCCACCCTCGCCCGTGATACACACACGTCCCTTGCTACTGTAGTCTCTTCCCATTAGTTTGATTTGAGTGGTCAAAGCATATATGGCAAGATCAGAACAGCCCGGCAACAGAATTTTCCATGCACGAGCTAAGTCGTCCACCAATCAATCAGATTTTCAGAGAAGCTTATCTGCGAGCCGTCATGCTAGACTAGTTGAAAATGACACCTCAACACCAACCAAGTTTGAGAAAAGTCATGTGTACAGGCCGTCAAGCTTTGAGCTGGTAGACAATGACGACAATCGCCAACCAGGCCCCATCGCTCCATCGTGCTGCTCCGATCCATATTATCATCAAAATCTGAAAGGCCACCGTACATACATAGTATATAGGAGTATAAGCAACGCGCTAAGCATGTGAAATCATATCTTATCCTAGCAAAGATTTGTCCGATTATTCGCCTGATCTCTCAACTTTATTGCTGTCCTGATGAGACACTTGACATCATGATGAGACACCACGTTAATTTCAAGTTGCTGTTTCCTCTGGTTATTCAGAATGATACCTCTTACTTTGGGCCGCTAAATGGGAGGGTGGCGCAGAGAATGGCCAGGGGCCGCTTCGTCCTCGACGGCAAAGTATACCATACGTACATCAATGACGGAAAGAACGCAATTCATGGTATGATATTGTCTGCTTGCTTCGATCAGAGGTTTGTTGTGCCTGCCATTGATTGCGCGTTTGAACTGTAGGTGGCAAAAGGGGGTTCAGCAAGGTGATATGGACGGTCAAGGAGTACGTCGCCGGCGGCGACTCCCCATACATCACCATGTACTACCGCAGCTTCGACGGAGAGCAAGGTGCAAAAAAAATGCAGTGATGTGGTCCATTTTTTCACAAGTTTTTGTCGCGCAACGCAATCAACAGCCGTGGTTAAAAATGACAAATGAGCAGGGTTCCCCGGAGACCTGGACGTGTACGCGACGTACCAGCTGACGGGCCCGTACGAGCTGAGCATCCGCACGAACGCGACGGCGCTGAACAAGGCGACGCCGGTGAACTTCCTGCAGCACGTGTACCTGAACCTGGGCGGGCAGGGCAGCGGCGACATCCTGGGCCACACGCTCCAGCTCTCCGCGTCCAGGTACACCCCGCTGGACGTGGAGATGCTCCCGTCGTCCGGCCGCGTCGACCCCGTGGCCGGCACCAGCTACGACTTCCGCACGCCGATGCCAATCGGCGCGCGCATCAGGCAGGTCATGGGCGGCAAAGTCTACGGGTACGACATCAACTACGTCATCGACGGGGAGGGCATGCGGAAGGTGGCGGTGGCGCGGGACGGCAAGTCGGGGCGCGCGCTGGAGCTGTGGGCCAACCAGCCGGCCATGCAGCTCTACACCGGCAACTTTCTTAACCACACGAAGGGGAAGGGCGGCAAGCTGTACGAGCAGTACGGCGGGTTTTGCCTTGAGACGCAGGCGTACCCGGACGCCGTGAACCACCCCGAGTTCCCGTCGGTGACGGTGAGGCCCGGCCAGGTGTACAAGCACGACATGCGCTTCACTTTCTCCTTCTAGCTAGGCTGGACTATGGCTGCGCTATGGTAGTAGTAGTGCCACCATTGGTTAATGGATTGTAGATGTGTTCATTCTGGATTTGGAGGTGGCGCGATTCGTGGGACTGGATGCTGTTATGCCGTGAGACCAGAGCGGCTACGGTGCTTGAAAAATAAAATCATGCGTTTGTGCAGTGCAAACGAAAATATGCAAACGTTAGCCCTTTAGCGCTTCAACACGACTTCCAAAAAAAAATGTGTGCAAACGTTAGCTCTTTAAAGCTTCAGCGCGACCGTTGTGTGGTTTCATGATTAGAAGTACCCTGGTATTCCTTGACCATAAGAGTTTAACTCCCAGAATTGACATTGGTGTTTACATTTTTCTGCATTTATTCCACGCATTCCGGCGGTGTGTGTTCAGTAGGGAGAGACGTCCCCATCGACTAAGAAGGCGTCTGTGGCAACTTCATAAATCTTAAGATGATTTGCCGACTCACTCTCTCGGAGGTGCTCATAGAGATAGGGTGTATGTGCGCGTTTATAAAAGATGAGTGTATGTGCGTATATATAAGCATCTGCGTCTGTATTATATTAAAGAAGTGCTTCAGCGCGACCCGAAATAAACCTTAAATTTTGATAACTGATGTGCAAAGCTTTGTTAGCAAGATTCAGATCTTGAGCATATTGACGCGCACTGCTGGCAGTGGTGGATCTATGTGTGCTTATTGGGCCGGCCCAGCCTTAGGAAAATGTGTGAAGAAATTATTTTTAGAGAGCTTAGATGAGAAAAAAAATTGCCCTCCCCACCACCTTCCTCCCCTAACTTCCTCTCTAGCTCCGCCACTGACTGCTGGACCTCAATCTTGAGGGAAAAGCGATAGGATTAAATTTCCACTTATGAAGACCGAGTTCAATCTTTCTCTCTCTCTCTCTGTGTGTGTGCGCGCGCACTATTTGGCTTCGCCAATAACGATGGTCATCTTTGATACAACACCGGCAGTCGTGGTTTTGTCACGATAGGTGAAAGATTGGATGGGGTTGATCGAAAACGAGAGGCACGTTGATAATACGTCCATTTTGCATCATGTTTTCCTACTGTTATTTATAATGTTTTCAATTAATATAACACTTTGTGGAGCAATTCTAATGGTTTTTTCTCTCTTGATTTGCAAGAGTTACATGAATAGAGAGATTGCCGGCAGTTGGAATTCTAGAACTGAAAAAGCTACGTCAGAGATGCCTATTCTGCACATCTACAAATGAGCTGAAATTTCACGGAGAATTACTTTCAAATAAATAAAAATATTGGGGAAAAGAATTACCATAGGAGGCCACCCAGGTGCCCACAAGGCACTAGGGCGTGCCCACCCTCCGGGCGGGCCCTAGTGGCTTGTGGGGCCCCTGGCCAGCCTTCGTGGCCCATCTTATGGTATATAATCCCATTTTCCCTAGAAAAATTAAGGAGAGGACTTTCGGGATGGAACGCCGCCGCTCAAGGCGGAACCTGGGCAGGAGCACTTTTGCTCTCCGCCGGAGCGATTCTACCGGGGATACTTCCCTCCGGGAGGGGAAATCGAAGCCATCGTCATCACCAACAACCTTCTCATCATGGTATGACCAATCTTCATCAACATCTTCACCAGCACCATCTCATTTCAAACCCTAGTTCATCTTTTGTATTCAATCTTTGTATCAAAACCTCAGATTGGTACCTGTGGGTTGCTAGTAGTGTTGATTACATCTTGTAGTTGAGGCTAGTTTGTTTATTTGGTGGAAAATTATATGTTCAAATCCATGATGATATTCAATACCCCTATGATATTGAACATGAATATGATTTGTGAGTAGTTGCTTTTATTCTTGAGGACATGGAAGAAATCTTGTCATAAGTAAACATGTGAATTTGGTATTCGTTCGATATTTTGATGATGTGTATGTTGTGATTCCCTTATTGGTGTTATGTGAATGTCGACTAAATGACACTTCACCATCTTTGGGCCGAACGGAATGCATTGTGGAGTAGTTATTAGATGATGTGTTGCTAGAGTGACAGAAGTTTAAACCCTAATTTATGCGCTATACCGTAAGGGCTGATTTGGATCCATATGTTTCATGTTATGGTTAGATTTATCTTAATTCTTTTTTCGTAGTTGCGGATGCTTGCTAGAGGGGTTATGATGAGGACATGACTACCTTGGATACGACCAAAAATATTGCATACATGCATATTTGTCAGGTGATTTCTAGTGCAAACTATTCAATAATCTATTTATGTTATCCAGAAGAAAAATACTTCACACACTTTTGTGTTTTGTCTAATTGCACGTGTATGGGACATTTGTACAATTCACAATGAAGATAAGGGAGAAAGAGATGTTTACTTGCTGTTCAAAAAGTTCTCTCACGTCACTTTTGGGCCAAGAGAAGATAGAGTCCAAGTCTCTCACGTTCTGGATTCAGATTCGGACTGCACAGACATACCTGACTCAAAACGCCAACAACTTTTTCATACGGACTCCGAATTGGGTGATTCATTTTTTGTTGGAATCAAGAATTTGTGCTCTTTCTAGCCCATCTGGATTCACCTTCAAATTCGTCCGGAGTGTTGAGATATCGACGAAATAATCAGACGCTGCAGCAGAATCCGAGTCAAACAATAAGTCCAAAGGTGTTGCATCACCTCTACTTGGGCCCATAAGCCTTGTACGACCTAGGGTTGGTTTTAGGCTGCCTTGGGACGTTCTCCCACCTCCTTGGCCGCCACCCCTTGCTCCTATATAAGTAGATCCATCTAGTAGATTTTTCCTTGGGATCTGTTTAGTTAGAAGTTAGCCATTGCAACTTCGTGTAGTTCGTTTGTGTCCAACGACCAGACCAAGACCGCTTACGGATCCTCACTTTTATCAATACTTCATATATACTCACAATATTCAGATTGCTTTTATCATATTCTTGCTTGTTCTTCGATTGCTTGCAGGAATAGACCTTCGTGGTCAGGTTGATTGTGCTCCGGCGTGGTCAATAATCTCTCGGAGTTGGTTTAGCGAATGCTAAGGCGCAACGTCGTGCACGTTTGTAGTCGGATCGTCAAAGTCATATTCACCAAATCGATAGTTATCATCTCATCGAAAGATCGGGACACCTCCGCCTCTATCAAGTGGTATGGTATCAGTTTTCAGGTTGCTCGGTGAGAATTTCCAGTTTTCCCTATATTAGATTTATTTTCTTACCTATTGTCCAAGAAAAAGGCCACAAAAAAAAGTTAGATCTATTCATCCTTTGTCCAAGCCAGTCTGAGCCTATGCAATTTTCTTTTCATTGTTTGCATTATTGAATTATCGGTTGCATCGTCGTGTCGAGTTGCTGGCCTTAGTGTCTAGTTCGTTTAGAGTTTCGAGTTCTGTTCACATTAGTCACGCCGCCGCTGCATCGTTATCCCTTCCACTGTCCACCACCCATCCATCAACTTCCACCATGTGCTACCCATCGTTCATTGTCATAATCATAGTTGAAATCGTTCACATCTTCACTTGATCCAATCTGCATCTTATCTAGTTTATTTTGGAAAGGGTGAGAGAGAAAAAATACGGAGAAAAAAAAGAGAGAAAAAAAGAGAAAAAAAAGAAAGAAAAAAAGAGAGAAAGAAAAAGAAAAAAAAGTGTGAGCAAAAAAAAAGAGAAGAAAAAAAACGAATTTCGGATCTATCTAGACTCAATCTCGTAGCTGATTTCGGATTGGAATATGTTTTGCGCACTGTTAAGTAAACAGGTGTATCGTCCTCATACGACGTCCGTTTTGGCTCCGTGAGTACTCAAATTAAAGCTAGCGACGAGGCGCATCTAAATAGTTGCAGAAGCATGTTCACTATTTGGCCCCTAAAAATCGGCTTCTAAATAGGTCTTTTCGCCCTCCGAAGTTCGTGAACATAGTTTGTTCTAGTTTTTCAGGCCAGATTTATAATTCTTTGACTCATCATATCAATTCGGAATTGAGTGATTCTTTTTGCATTAGAAAGCTTGAGTTTGTAGCAAACTTTTCATGAGGAAAGTTGGAGAGAGAGTTGTTATATATCCTACTTGGCAGTTGTTATTCATCATTACCTTTACTGCCGTTGTGCTCTTCACTTATATCTTGCTGTCCAGAGCTACTTATCCTTCATTGATGCTTGTTGTGCTATGCCGTGACCTCATTAGTGTTCTAGGCTCGCGTCTCTAGTCCGGTCTAGCCTAGGACCAGCACAGTACCGTCGTCGAGCGTTTATTCAACATTGCATCTTTGAATTGATTATTGCTAATCTTTTGCTACCATATATAGCCAACCCAGCTCCACATATTTATACACCTTGTATACGTACGTTCCCCTGGCAATCGCTTTACACAATCTTCGGAGTTATTTGACACCGCTGGTTGCCTGTCACCACCTGTCGCATGGTAAGAACTTGTAAGATATTGATATTTGCTTTACTATAAGCACGTCACAACCACATCCTAGTAGTTCATAGGAACATTATTCTCGAATTTTATTTCTTGTTTCTACTAATCATGACAGGTTCCGGAGAAAGAAGTTCTTGGACGACGAACACATCTTCACCATCACGAGAGTTGGGACAACACACACGAGCACATGGTCAGGTTATCTCTTTACCATCATTTGAGGGTAGATTTAATCATGCTATTTATTTAGCTTGGGAGCTTGAAGTAGAACAACTTTTTAGTTACCATGACTTTTCTGAACTTGAGCGAGTACGAGCTGCCACTAGAGCATTTACTGGTTTTGCTTCTGTTTGGTGGAGTGTGCATTGTAAGAAAAACATTGATAACCAACCCACAACTTGGAAAGATTTGAAACATGTAATGAGACAACAATTTTTCCCTCGTTACTATCGTCGTGAATTGCTTCGCAAATTTGAACAATTTAAACAAGGCAATAACACTGTTCATGCTTACTACCAAGAGTTCAAATCTTATATGCATCATTGTGACATAGAAGAATCTGAGGATGATACAATGAATAGATTTTTTGGTGGTTTGAACCATGATATTCAGGCAAGATTTAGGTATATTCCTCGTTGCATTACTGGTATGTATGTTCGTGCTTGTACCTTTGAGAGACAGTTACAGGAGGATGCATTGGGTGACTATAACAACTACTATTCCAATTCATGCTCACTACCATCGGTTGATTCCTCCATCGTTGCACCTACTATAGCAGTCACACCTCAGATTGTGAGTGCGACATCATCTCAAGTGTATGGTACATTGTCATTATCCATACCAACATCAGCTACGTCTTTGCGACAAGGTAACAGTAAAGGTATTGATGATATAACTTCACATGAGAATGATGCATCCCTAATTAACTTAAATACATCATGTGTTGAGTTACCTGTTGATTTGAGCACGTCACCTATTTTAAAAAATCATGTTACTATCATGAATGCATCATGTGATCAAACAACTGAAATACCAACAATTTTGAGTGCACCCATTGAATTAACTATTGATGCAAAAGAATCAATGTTTAATCATTTTGATATGACCTCTAATCTTGGTGATGATTCTGTGTCCAATGACTTACTGCATGTTTGCTTATTTAAGCATGTTGTAGCATGTAAATTTGATGCAAGTAAGGTTTATTCACCAATGTTGGGATGGTTTAATGATGAATATTGTTAATGTTTTGATAAGAATAAGAGCTTCACTTATATGTGCAAACTGAGTTGTAATATTTTCATGCCTTCTACTTATGATAATATTTTGGCTTTATATTTTATGAGCTATGAAAGTTACTCATGTATACATGTGTCATATGTGCAAAAATCAAGGGAAGTAAAAATGGATGACATATACATATACAACATGTATACCTTGTCTCTTTTGTTAACCACATTTCAGATTAAGCAACGTCGAGGACGGCTTTGTTTTCAAAAGGGGGAGGATGATGAGGACATGACTACCTTGGATACGACCAAAAATATTGCATACATGCATATTTGTCAGGTGATTTCTAGTGCAAACTATTCAATAATCTATTTATGTTATCCAGAAGAAAAATACTTCACACACTTTTGTATTTTGTCTAATTGCACGTGTATGGGACATTTGTACAATTCACATATGAAGATAAGGGAGAAAGAGATGTTTACTTGCTGTTCAAAAAGTTCTCTCACGTCACTTTTGGGCCAAGAGAAGATAGAGTCCAAGTCTCTCACGTTCTGGATTCAGATTCGGACTGCACAGACATACCTGACTCAAAACGCCAACAACTTTTTCATACGGACTCCGAACTGGGTGATACTTTTTTTGTTGGAATCAAGAATTTGTGCTCTTTCCAGCCCATTTGGATTCACCTTCAAATTCGTCCGGGGTGTCGAGATATCGACGAAACAATCTGACGCTGCAGCAGAATCCGAGTCAAACAATAAGTCCAAAGGTGTTGCATCACCTCCACTTGGGCCCATAAGCCTTGTACGACCTAGGGTTGGTTTTAGGCTGCCTTGGGACATTCTCCCACCTCCTTGGCCGCCACCCCTTGCTCCTATATAAATAGATCCATCTAGTAGATTTTTCCTTGGGATTTGTTTAGTTAAAAGTTAGCCATTGCAACTTCGTGTAGTTTGTTTGTGTTCAACAACCAGACCAAGACCGCTTACGGATCCCCACCTTTATCAATACTTCATATATACTCGCAATATTCAGATTGCTTTTATCATATTCTTGCTTGTTCTTCGATTGCTTGCAGGAATAGACCTTTGTGGTCAGGTTGATTGTGCTCCGGCGTGGTCAATAACCTCTCGGAGTTGGTTTAGCGATTGCTAAGGCGCAACGTTGTGCACGTTTGTAGTCGGATCGTCAAAGTTATCTTCACCAAATCGATAGTTATCATCTCATCGAAAGATCGGGACACCTCCTCCTCTATCAGGTTAACCATAAGTGGGAGGCTTTTTCAAGTAAGTACAGCACCCAAGCAGCGGTCCACCCACATATGAAATTATCAAAGTAGCGAATGCGAATTAAACAAACATGATGAAAGTGACTAAACGAAATTCCCATGTGTCCTCAAGAACATTTTACTTGCTATAAGAGAAAGTTCCGTCATGTCCTTTTCTACCAAAAGGATTGGGCTACCTTACTTCACCTTTGTTACATTACTACTATTTGCTTGTTACAAATTGCCTTGCTATCAAACTATATGTTACCGACAATTTCAGTGCCTGCAGATAATACCTTGCTGGAAACCGTCTGTCATTTCCTTCTGCTCCTCGTTGGGCTCGACACTCTTACTTATTGAAAGGACTATGGTTGATCCCCTATACTTGTGGGTCATCAGGAGTCCGAGGACCTGGGGTGTCTAGAAGGTTTATGTCCTCTTCAGGGACCCGGTCCCTAGGTACATGTGGGTTCCAACAGAGGCACATTAAGGTCTAGGGTTTTACCCTTTATGAATTTTTTCGTGTTGGGTTGCTTCATAGGAGTGGTAGCATGATCCCCAACATCCTCGAATACCTCCACCCCTCTTAATAGTGTGGTTGTCCTCTGATTCAAATAAAATAAAATAAATCTTTGAGTCTTCAGAAAACTGGTACATTTTTTCCTTTTCGAATTAGGGGGTCAACCATGTCCATAGACAACTCATGAGAGGCCAATGTCCTGACATAAACTTGATAAACGACATTAGACCTCACAAACCCCATTGTCATCAACATAAAAATACTATTGAAGAAATAACACACTTTCAAGTTAAAAATTCAAAAATGTTTTAATTCATGAATCACAAATATGATTTATAATCCATCTTCAAGTATATTTGTCTCGACAAGAGCTTCGATACCATATCCCATATGGATACGTTTTGACAATAAAATTCACCTTAAAGTTCTCATCCCATGATATATGAAGTTGGCAGTGTATTGGTACCAAAATTGTTCAACAACCTGACAACCATATTAGTTTCTAGCAAGTTAGAGTAACCTAGCAAGTACCAACGAAAAAAAAGTAGTTGAAGCAAGCTCACACGTGGTCTTTTTTTTGAAGATATCCCTATGTAAAATCCAGCAATAAAAGCAGACCGTCAATCAGGATAATAGTTTGAGAGATAAAAATTTAAAAAATTTAAACTTAAAGAGTAATGTCATGCCTATGGGTAATTGTTGCATGCATGCAACCATGCGGCACCGCTCCCTAGTCCACTCCTTTTTTAAACCTTGTTTACGCTTGAACTGCCAACCAACCGTGCATTTTTTTCCTACAGGTTCTTGAAGCCATTAGTCATTAGGCATGCAGATCTCTAGAAAAAGTCCACTAGACGAGATCTCCTCACTTCTTCGATAATGAGTGCTCCTAGTTGATACAACTGCCCATCCGTTCTACTACGTGTGATTCACTCGGTCCAGTGCCTGCATCTTCTAAGCCATCGTCTTCTTCCTGCGTGCTAACCCCATGGCTAGGGTTCTAGCGTTTCTCGCGCTCTTGTGCCTTGTGGCCTCTGCGCTGGTTTGCGTCGGCGAAGCGAGGAAGATGGTTGGGGTGTACATGCTCAAGAAAGGGGATTTCTCCGTGAAGGTCACCAACTGGGGCGCCACTATCATGTCGATCATCGTCCCCGACAACAAAGGTATGATGAGCGGATGATGTTCCTCCCTTTCAATATAATATAAAATCAGACATTATTCTTTTGTTGGTACCCAGAAATCATGCAGCCTCTTAGGATGACACATGTTGGGTTTTTTCAATGGTTAAGTGATATCAAAGGTTGATGTCCATGAATATATCCATAGATGAACAAAAGAAACCATTTCCATGCGCAAATTCGATGAGTATTCATGCCAATTGTGTTTTATCGCCGTAAGAAGTTATAGCATTATAACTTAAAAATAAGCAAAATATTTTTTACTAGGACATAGGGGAGTTAGATTTCAAAAATATATATTTCCCACTCATATATATATATATATATATATATATATATATATATATATATATATATATATATATATATATATATATAATGTTTTAGGCACTAACACGATCTCTAATGTGCATTTTTATCATTAATTTCATAGGCTCGTGTTAGGAGAAAAATTTCATGTGCCCATTATTAGTAAAACTTAACAAAGTTTGAATATGCATATTAGAAAGTCATCTACTTACAAAAGGAAGGGTTGTGTGATAAATATTTGAAGGCCCACATAACAGAAAGGTTTTAATTCCCTCTGTAAATACTAGTAATTGTATTCCATGCCAACCCATAAATAATCGGATTACCAACCCTGAGTTTTGCCCCATACACAAATTAAAGCACCGCACCTATACAGATGTGGGTTTGGGTATCCAAACTCCCGAGTATTCCTCAAAAGAAAAAAAACACTCGAGTAAAATTGTCATGTTTAATAGCTTCCTTCTTTTTTTATTTTTTTTTTAATTTTTTGCGGGTAGCTTCCTTCATTTGTTGTGAGCTTGTTTTTGTGTGTGAGGCTTGATATACCGAAATGATTTTGTAGGGAATTTAGCTGATGTTGTGCTGGGTAAAGACACCCTCGCTGAATATGTTGTAAGATCTTCGAATTCCATCTTCTCCAACTAATCTACATATGAGCCCAACGTCTTAGGATTATTGTTATCACAATTTCAATCTGTTTCCTCTGAATATTTGCTCTTGCGAACCAGAACGATACGGCCTACTTCGGCCCGCTGAGCGGGCGCGTAGCACAACGAATGGCCAGAGGCCGGTTCGTCCTCGACGGCAAAGTATACCACACGTACATCAACGACGGCAGGAACGCCATCCATGGTATGCATTGTTCGATTCTGTCAAGAGCTACCTGCGATAACATATGCGTTACTTCATTTTCTACTGTTATAGGCGGCCACAGGGGATTCAGCAAAGTCATATGGACGGTGAAGGAGTACGTCGCCGGCGGCGACTCCCCGTATATCACGCTGTACTACCGCAGCTTCGACGGGGAGCAAGGTAGGGAAAACGACACGACCCAATTCTTTACCATACAAAAAACTGTCGTGTCGTTGATCAATCATGCTTGCAACCAACATTATGAATCAGGATTCCCCGGAGACCTGGACGTGTACGCGACCTACCAGGTGTCGAGCCCATACGTGCTGAGCATCCGCACGAACGCAACGGCGCTGAACAAAGCGACGCCGGTGAACTTCCTGCAGCACGTGTACTTCAACCTGGGCGGGCAGGGCAGCGGCGACGTGCTGGGCCACACGCTCCAGCTCTCCGCGTCCCGGTACACCCCGATGGACGAGGAGCTCCTCCCGTCGTCGGGCCGCGTCGACCCGGTGGCCGGCACGAACTACGACTTCCGGACGCCGACGCCCATCGGCGCGCGCATCCGGCAGGTCATGGGCGGCAAGGGCGTCCGCGGGTACGACATCAACTACGTGATCGACGGGGCCGGCATGCGGAAGGTGGCGGCGGTCCGGGACGGCGCGTCCGGGCGCGCGCTGCAGCTGTGGGCCAACCAGCCGGCCATGCAGCTCTACACCGGCAACGGGCTGAACAACACCAGGGGGAAGGGCGGCATCGTGTACCGGCAATACGCTGGGTTCTGCCTTGAGACGCAGGCGTACCCGGACGCCGTGAACCACCCCGAGTTCCCGTCGGTGACGGTGAGGCCCGGCCAGGTGTACAAGCACTACATGCTCCTCAAGTTCTCCTTCTAACTTAACTTTGTAGTAGTATGGTTTCCCATCGGGAAAAATAAAATAAAAATTAGGCGTGTATGATGTGTTGGGTTTGGGCCAGGACATCGGGTATCTTCTTTCCAAACGGGCCCAGCTTGTGTAAGCAAAAAGTTGACTCTGAGGATCACGCTACGCTACACTCCGGTGTCGTGTCGGTGCACCGTGTAAGACAATAAGTTTTGGGGAACCAGCACAATCCTCTAGGGGTGGCTTATCTCATTATATATAATGGTTGTGTTACAATACGTACAATATACGTACATAGGTACAGAAGCTATACATAGTCTAACACCCTCCCTCAATCTTAGCCACTTTCTAAAGAACTGAGAAGGGTAAGATTGCGCCTACAAGCCTCAAACTGTGGCAGCGGTAAAGGCTTAGTGAAGATGTCTGCAAGTTGATCCTTAGATGAGATAAACTTGATCTGGAGTTGCTTCTGTGATACACGTTCCCGTACAAAGTGATAGTCAACTTCAATGTGTTTCATTCGGGCATGAAATACTGGATTTGCAGAAAGGTATGTAGCACCGATGTTATCACACCAAAGAATAGGAGGCTATGGTTGAGACAAACCCAACTCCTGAAGCAAAGATTGCACCCAAATAATCTCTGCAGTAGCATTAGCCACAGCCTTGTACTCAGCTTCAGTACTGCTACGTGACACAGTAGCCTGTTTCCGAGCACTCCAGGCGATCAAATTAGAGCGAAAGAATACTGCATAACCCCCCGTGGATCGCCTGTCATCTGGGCTACCAGCCCAATCTGCATCAGAGAAGGCCGAAAGGACCCGAGAGGAAGTCGGCCAAATATGCATACCAAATGTCAGGATGAACTGAACATAACGAAGAATGCGTTTAACAGCAGCCCAATGAGTATCTCTGGGAGCCTGAAGATACTGACAAACCCTGTTAACAGCATAAGAGATATCTGGTCTCGTGATCGTCAAGTACTGAAGTCCACCAACAATGCTCCTGTACTCTGTGGCATCCGCAGGAGACAAAAGTTCACCATCAACAGCTGTTATCTTGTCGGTAGACGACATGGGTGTGGTGGTCGGTTTGCACTTCAGCATGCCAGCTCTTTGTAACAACTCCAAGGAGTACTTCTTCTGCATAAGGACAAGACCAGTAGCACGAGAGGTGACCTCAACTCCAAGAAAGTAGTGAAGCTTCTCAAGATCTTTGACCGCAAAATCAGCACCAAGAGAGCAGACAGAAGCATCAGCAGCATACTGAGAAGAGCTGACAAGGATAATATCATCGACATATACCAAAAGATACATAGTGACTTCTGGCTTCTGTAGAAGAAATAATGAAGTGTCAGCAGTGGACGGCACAAACCCATGAGCACGAAGGGCAGAGGCAAGGCGGGCATGCCAGACACGAGGAGCTTGCTTCAAACCATATAGTGCTTTGGAAAGACGACAGATATAGTCAGGACGATCAGGATCAGAGAAACCAGGCGGTTGTTTCATATAAACCTCTTCCTCCAAAAATCCATGTAGAAAAGCATTCTGCACATCAAGTTGACGAAGTGACCAACCACGAGAAACAGAAATGGAAGAAGAAGCCGAATAGTGGTAGGCTTGACGACAGGACTGAAGGTGTCCTCATAGTCAAGACCATGACGCTGCCGAAAACCGCGAGCAACAAGTCGCGCTTTGTAACGCTCAATAGATCCATCCGAATGCTTCTTCACTTTGAATACCCATTTTGAGTCAATAACATTTACCCGTGGTGGTAGAGGAACGAGAGTCCATGTCTTGTTACGAAGAAGAGCATGAAACTCCTGCTCCATAGCCTCTCGCCAATGTGGAATGCGCAGGGCAGCCTGATATGAGCGAGGCTCAGAAGATGGATCTGCAACAGCAGCAGCCAAACAAGCAGCCAACCAAGCAACCGTACCATCCTTACGTTCCTTAGGTTTGAAAATGCCACTGCGACTGTGTGTATGTGGTCGGGACACAGGAACCACCGAGGTCGACGGAGCAGCCTGCAACGGGCTGAAGGACGACGACGTTGACGAGTCAGCCGGTGACGAGGAGCCAGTCACGGTAGCCTCGGACTCGGTCGGCGAAGAAGGCCGGCCCACCGGCGAAACCGGCAGAGCAGACGAAGCAGTTGGCGACTCCGGCATCACAGACCGGGCCGATGGCGAGCTCGGCATAGTGGGCCGTGGCGCGGCCGGTGTCGCGGGCCGATCTGCTGATGAAGGCAACGTGAGGACCCGAGCCGCGGGCGAAGATGGCGTGACGGGCCGAGCCGCAGGCGAAGACGGCGTGACGGGCCGAGCCGCGGACGACTCGGCGGTCGCTGGCGAAACAGACCGAGCAGTGGAGATGCTCGGCGCGACGGGCTCGTCGGGTGACCATGCATGGGCACGCGAATCGATGCCATGCAAAATAGGGCGATCGACGTGCCCACCAGAAGACGATGATGATGATGGTGAATCCTCCAACAGCTCCAAACGAGCTCCACGTCCGGTTCCTGCACCATGGTTAGGTAACAGCAAAGGAGAGTATGCAACATCATCAAATTGGTCAGAAGCAACAGAGGATGAATGCAGGGATGGTGGTTCGACAGTGGACACAGGAAGGTTGGCAAAGGGAAAAACATGCTCATCAAACACGACGTCCCGAGATATATAGACACGATTAGTGGGAACATGAAGACATTTGTAACCTTTATGAAGAGAGCTATAGCCAAGAAAAACACACTTCTTAGAACGAAACTCAAGCTTGCGCTTGTTATATGGACGAAGATGCGGCCAGCAAGCACACCCAAATACCTTGAGAAAGGTATAATCAGGTTGTTCATTAAGGAGAACCTCAATGGGAGTCTTCATGTTTAAAACACGAGTAGGAGTACGGTTGATGAGAAAGCATGCAGTGGTGAAAGCATCACTTCAAAACCGAAACAGAACATATGCATGGGCCAAAAGAGTAAGACCAGCTTCAACAATATGACGATGCTTACGTTCGACTGAACCATTCTGCTGATGTGTATGTGGACATGCTAAACGATGAGCTATCCCAAGCGACTGAAAGAAAGAGTTGAGGTTGCGATATTCGCCCCCCCAGTCCGACTGGACATGAACAATTTTGTGCTTGAGAAGACGCTCAATATGTTTTTGAAACTGAACAAAAATATCAAACACATCAGATTTGCGTTTAATAAGGTAAAGCCAGGTAAAGCGACTATAAGCATCAACGAAACTGATATAGTAATTATGACCACTGACAGAAGTCTGAGCAGGACCCCATACATCTGAAAACACAAGTTCTAAAGGATGTTTCACCTCACGACTGGACTCCGAAAAAGGAAGTTGATGACTCTTCCCCTGCTGACAAGCATCACACACTGCTACATCTTTATTACTAGACAAACTAGGAAGCTCATGACGACGCAAAATATGACGGACAATAGGTGTGGCCGGGTGACCAAGACGAGCATGCCACTGTGACGGAGAGACCCGAACTCCACTGAAAACACGAGCGACACCAGGATGCTCCAGACGGTAGAGGCCCTGGCACAACCGCCCACTAAGAAGAATGTCCCTCGTGCCCCGATCCTTAATAAAAAGATCAAAAGGGTGAAATTCACAAAGCACATTATTATCACGTAGTTTAGGAACTGAAAGAAGATTACGGGTCACAGATGGAACTCGAAGAACATTGCGAAGCTGAAGACTCCTATTGGAATGTCTAGTGAGAAGAGATGCTTGACCAATATGAGAGATGTGCATACCTGCTCCATTGGCGGTGTGGATCTTGTCGGAGCCATGATAGGGTTCACGAGTGTGAAGCTTCCCCATCTCGCTAGTCAGATGCTCTGTCGCCCCAGAGTCCATGTACCAGTGTGGATCGATGGAGTAGGACTGAGTGTGTCCCTGTTGCTTCTGCGGCGCGGGACGATCAGCCATGGCGACCTGACGGGCATTGTTGCGTGTATCTTTGCCGTCATTGCCAAGACCAAGGAAGCTTCGCTGGAAGCGCTTATGACACTTGGAGGCCCAGTGCCCATCGCGGCCACAAAGCTGACACACACGTGGACCGCCAGCCCCCGGTAAGGTCGCAGTAGGTGGGGGGGCCGAGGCGGGCGACGGTGGCAGCCCCAAGGGAGACCGGGGTGATGAAGAAGAGCGGCCACCCTTGGTGGCAGCGTTGGCCGAGAGGGAGCCAGTGCCCCTGGTGCGGCGAGTCTCGACCCGTTGCTCAGTGAGAAGGAGCCGAGAGAAAACCTCGTGTGCCAGCATGGGTGTCGAGTTGCCTCGCTCGTTGATGATCTTGACTAAGGCATCATACTCCTCATCAAGACCATTGACAATAAACGAGTTGAACTCGGAGTCGGTAGGGGCTGTCCAATGGAGGCCAATGTGTCGACGAGGCCCTTGACCTTGTTGTAGAACTCAGTGGCAGTGGAGTTAAGCTTCTGACACTCTCCAAGCTGACGACGGAGTGCAGAGACACGAGCCTGGGACTGCGCTGCAAAGGTGCGCTCAAGGATGGTCCAGGCCTCATGAGACGTCTTCGCGAAGACAACAAGGCCGGCAACTGCCGGCGAGAGCGACCCCTGGATGGAGGAGAGGTTCGCCTGGTCCTGCCCCGTCCAGACGCGATGGGCCGGATTGTAGACCGGACCGTGCACGCTGTCTACCAGCGCGGGTGGGCAGGGAAGCGATCCGTCGATGTAGCCTAGCAGGTAGTGACTCTCCAAGAGCGGGAGAACCTGCGCACGCCAGAAGATGTAGTTGTCGGCGGAGAGCTTGATGGTGATGAGATGACCGAAGTGAAACGGCGGCGGCGAAGACGATCCCATCGAGGAGGCTGCCTGGGGTGCAAACACCATGGAGGCAGCCGGAGGCACCGAAGCCAATGCGGGAGGAGGCGGGACCGCAGCCAGGGCGGGCGCCGCAAAGCTCGCGGCCGGTGCGGACGCCGCAAGGCCCGCGGCCGGGGCGGACGCCGCCAACCCCACCAGCGGGGCAGTGTGATCCGCTTGCGGCAGGAGCGGCGGGACGATGCCTGCGGAGTCCGCAGCGGACGGCGGCGCCGCGGTGTGGACCACGAGGTCACGCCCAAGCGAGGGCGCCGGCGGCGTGGAGAAGACGGAGCCGATGCTCCTTGTCCCGATCGGAGCCGGAACAGAGACGGCATCGAGTAGGAGGTTGAGCAGAGCCGCAAGAGAGGCCGGGAGGAAGCCCGCAGCAGTGGAACCGGTGGTGGCGGCGCTCGACATGGCGGCGGCGCGATCGATGGCGCGGCGGCGGCGCGATCGATGGCGCGGCGGCGGCGGTGAAGGCGGCGGCGGCTGCGGCGGCGGTGCGGGTATTAGGGTTTAGAAGCGGAAGCGATCGTAACCTAGCGTGATACCATGTAAGACAATAAGTTTTGGGGAACCAGCACAACCCTCTAAAGGTGTCTTATCTCATTATATATAATGGTTGTGTTACAATACATACAATATACGTACATAGGTACAGAAGCTATACATAGTCTAACACACCGGATGCGACGACCCGCATTGCCATCACAAGTTTGGCAGCGCGCAGGCAGTATGCGCAAGCAGCCACGAACCGAAAGCGCAAGGAAGCCGTAGTGACGCCACGGCCCCGGCCACGAGGCTCACGCGCGCATCAGGTGACACGGCGACCCGCTACGTGCGTGTACGTTTCCGGAGGGTCAGGTGGCAAAGGCAAAACCCGAGCAATGCTACACTTACGTAGCAATCAAACGTAAAGTAACGTAATGGCTTAGGTGGCATTTTTCAGTTGGAGGAAATTAGAAGAGGGACCCCACCCAGTTGGAATCAGGGGGTAGAGGGATTAGCAGTTAGTCTAATTACGTAACAGTACGTAGGCATTTTATAGGTGTAGCATTTTTGGGCAAAACCCCAACACGCATGACGCGCGACGCTATGTGTACAACATCGGGTTTTTTTTTTTTTTGAAAACGGCTACAACATCGGTTGCGTGCACTGCTCACAACGGAAACGCTTTCCGCTTTTGCGACATATATGGACATAGCGTCGATCGCTTTAACAAATTATGGATCTTTTGTTAATTTCGGTCACCAGTGCACGTTGCTAAGCATGAACTTAAGCAAGAACACGCAAGAGGGTTGTGTGTATTTTGCATTAATTAAGATATAGATATAGGAGATGTCACTGCATTTTAAGTTATGTGCAACGTGAGCGAAATGCTATCGTCATTTCTAGTTCTTTGCTAAAGAGTGTGGCTTGAAGATTGGATTGTTCATATATACAAAGGCTTCCAAACGCCAAATCTTCAACAAATTGTCTATCTTTCTCATGAAATATGCAGGCATTCGATGAATAGACCATGCCAACATCGGAACATGAGAGATGCATAGTTTTGCTGTTGACACGCATTCGAACGGACAAAATAAACGCCGGAGCATTAAACGAAACGGATGGTTCATTCGGTGGATCATCACGGAGGAGGAATACAGGTCCCTCTTAGGTTCACATACAAACAAACAAACAAACAAACACGCGATTATTCATGGTTCAACATGGCCAGATGGGCAGGACGCTACTACGACGGGGGCAGTTACTACAACTTCTTGAAGCGGCCGGATTGCTCATGCTCGCTCACTTCCCTGATGGCGGCACGGTAGTCTGGGGCTGCTCCTTCACGTTGGCGGGGGCTGCTGGAGGCGTTGCAGTGGCCGGGGTCTTGTCCTTCTGCTCCAGTCCCAATGGCGGACCGTCAACATTGTAATAGGAACCCTAGAACATATACTTTCCGAACTTAATTTGTGAATGATTTTCACTAAACTCTAGATAGAGTGGTGCTAAAATAACATGAGAGGAATCAAAGGTAAAACAATCAAAGGAGTGATGCTACTACTACCTCGGTGAAAATCTTGAAAGCCTCTTCAGGGGACTTGGTTTTCAGCACGTACAGAGCTTCCTCCTGCATGCAGTGAAACGAGTCAAACTATGGTAATTGCACCAGGAAATTGAGACCGGGAGTTAATTCATACAGCTGCGGCGGCGGCAGCAAACTATGCTAGTAGTGCTAGTAAGTTGCTCCCCAAATATGTGAGTGGTAAATCATCTGGCTTTTGCATCTACTCCATATATGATGTACTACCTCTCTCTCAGTTTACAGGGCATGCGCGTACCCCTAGGTCGTCAATTTGACCAACCTAATACAAGTCATATATTACAAAAAATATACCAACATAAACTTTGGAGTTTCTACTTTTAAAAGGTATAATTTTTGTGTTATATAGTTTATATTAGGGTGATAAAATTGGCAACCTAGGTATACGCGTAGGACTTGTAAACTGAAACGGAGGTAGTATTCCTAATATTTTTAATTAATGTAACTCTTCTAGTTAGTATTCAATTAATATATTCAGATTGAAGCTTTGAATCTCGGATCTAAATTTCTCAAGATCTTACTCACAACTTCTTGTCGATCTATTTTGCCCATACATGAGGCATACTATGTATTAGTGCTAGACTGGATAACACAAACAATATCTATGAGCATATGAGCAAAATACACAAGATCTAGCAAGGGATCCAATTCTGAATCCATGAAACCAACTGTAATCTGCCTAAAAAAAAGTAACCATCATGATTTCCTATGGCTAGAATTGTATGGATCTATGACTACAATCGTAACACAAGAATGCAGAGAATTACTATAAAAAGATTCAAACGGAGAAAAGCGCGCGAAACCGTGATTTCAAAAAAGCACGCGAAAGGCAACACAATTCAAGAACCATATATAAGTGGGTACTGAAATTGAGCATAGATCGTATATACCCTGGCTCGCGCCATTTGCTCGCTGGTGAGGGTCGGGGCCTCTAGAAGGTCATCATCATTCCGGATGTAGAAATCGTCCTCATCGTCGGCGTCGTAGGAGTACTCCTGCCTCTTGATCGAGCCCATCCTCTTCGGATCACTTGGGAAGTTTGGGAGAAGATGGAAAGGGGATAGCTAGGGACTGCGAGCACACAATGCAGGTAGGGTGGAGGGGATGGGGGTCCTTTTGTAGGTGGCCGGAGGCGAGTGAGACGGTGGGGAGGGGATCATACGTGCATAGTGAGAAGTGACACGTATCGGGCCAGATCGGCAGCTCTATCCTCTATTAATTCCAGTTCATTGCAGTTTGTAATCTCCCTGCCGCGTCCGGCCGGACGTCACGCATTAGGGGATGGTTGAATGCCAGGCCGGAGCGCATGCATGATAATTTGGTGAGGCGTAAATGCTAGCTTGCTTTGGAAGTTTGTTTTGACCCGGGTTAAACACAAGCTAATGCGTACGTGGAGATTATTGGAGAGGTTCGGTTATGTGTCGGTGCTGTCACGTATACTACGTACAGCAGTCCAAAATAAGAAGTTGAGATGTGCAGCAGACATGAGCATAAAATAGTGGAGTAGTAGCAACACAGACGCAGTTAATGGGCATCTGAATGATACATTTTCCGGTTAATCATTGTCACAACATACACTTAATCATTTACCAAGGAAAAGAGAACTCCAGAAACAAACCACAGAAAAGAACAGAAGGTGATAACGGAGCAGCGAAGGTTTAGCTGATCTTGCAAGTATCAGTCATCACACGTTCTGTACACACATTACGTTACCTCGATCGGTATCTCATGTACAGGGGGCAGGCGTTGCATGCATATGCATGCATGCGCGTTTAGACCTTGAACCCGAGGTAGTTGGGCATGCCGGTGAACTTGAGCCATGTCGCCCCGTCGATGAAGGGCCCTGCGGTGAACTGCTCGGCCTCCTTGTTCCCGATGACGCGGAACCCTGGCCAGGTGACCCTCTTGCTGGTGCCGGCGCCGGGGCCGCGGTTGCCGAACTCGGCGTAGTAGAGCGTCTTGAGCCCGAAGTCGCCGTTCCACGGCATGTACCCCTCGGGCTTGATGAAGTCGGCGATCATGCTCTCCATGATGACCAGCCGCGAGAACTCCTTCCACGGCCGGCCCAGGAAGGACGGGATCTTGAAGCGGTCCGCGAACAGCTTCTGGTCCGGCACCAGGCGGCAGTTCTGGATGACCAGCCCGGACTTCATGTTGGGGTCCGTGCGGCCGTGCGCGGTCACCGAGTTCTGCTGGTTGTCCATGGGCCGGCGCGTGATGATGAGGCAGTTCTGGAAGACGGCGGCCGAGTTGCCGAAGATGAAGTCGATGGTGCCGGAGATGACGCAGTTGCGGAAGAACTGGCGCCGGGCGTGCACGTACAGCGTGTCCTGGAACGCGTCGAACCGGCAGTTGAAGAACGCCGAGAGGTCGCCCTGCACCCGCAGCGCCACCGCCTGGTGCTTCTCCGCGCCGGCCGTGTTGTGGAACCCCATGTTCTTGCAGATGAACCCGGCCGCCTCAATGGCTGCAGCATGCAGCAGACAAGATACGTTATTAAATTACTACCTGCATTGCCCTGTGCAACCTAACCTTACTCGTGCTGCACCAAATATATACTCCTACTAGCTAGCTAGGGCTCACAGAAGGTGGCGGTCTTCATGGTGGTGATGCCGTCGGCGAAGCTCTTGCTGCCGGTGACGCGGCTTTGCTTGGGGCCGTCGCCGTACATGAATATGTTCACCTTGTCCTTGGGGACCATGACCATCTCCTCGTAGACCCCAGCCTTGACGTAGATGACGTACCGGCCCGGGTGATCCTTGGGCATGGAGTTCACGGCGTCCTGGATGGTCTTGAATTTGCCGCTGCCGTCCTTGGCCACAATCGCGTTCGGCTGTGGCAAGCCACCGGAGGCCAGTAGCTTCCTTTCTGGAGCCCTCATCCACGCGGGGTACCTGGACTCATCCGCAGACAAGAGGCGGCGGCGGGAGTCGGTCTTGAACACGTCGAGGTCGAGCTTCTTGAAGATGGCGCCGAGGCTGTTGGTGATGGCGAGCGCGTTGCTGCTGAGCTCCGTGGCGTTGCGCAGGATGCCCTGCATGTCCGCCTTGAGCTTCTCGTCGGCGAAGCCATCGGCGCAGGTGTCGATAAAGGTCATCACACCGGTGATCCAGTGCTCGAGGTCGTCGGTGCGGCCAAGGAGCACCTTGATGTCGCCGCCGGCCATCTCGACCATGCCCTTGAGGTCGTCCACGGAATCCTCCAGGAGCTCCTTGCAGTCCTGGCGCGCGCCCTCCGTCAAGGGGTCGCTCGACTTGGCCTCCCCGATACTTTTTGACCGCTCCACCGCCGACTTGATCGACTCCAACGCCGACTTGGCAACGGTGGCGAACACCTCTTTGGGGTTCTCGGTGCCATTGGAGGCCGAGGTGAGGGTCTTCTCGCACGACTCCTTGTACAGCGTGGGGGCGCACAGAGACTTGACCGACTTGCCGGAGGTGGCAAGGTTGGCCTCACCCGGGACATTGAAGTTGTCGCCGGCCTTATTATTACCGGAGCTGGTCACGGTGGCGACTACGCCCACCACGACCGCGACGACAAGGATGGCCCCCAGGCCCCCGAGGAGGAAGTTATTTGCCATTTCGGCCGGCGAGAAAGGTTTCTGAGGGATTGAAGGGAAACCACAATTTATAATGGAAGGATGCATGGCAGTGGCAAGGGAATTATTGATTCGAGCGCTGTTTGCGGCATGTCCTGTCCGCAGGTGGTCGTTAGGTTTTGACGTACAGAAGAGCGGTGTCTATTTGGGGATCGCGTTGGCCCTGGTCAATGGGGTGACATCCTTCGGAGAGTTCTTCCCCGCTGACTGGTCATTGTCTGTCTGCTTTCTAAAATCGGTCACGCTTGTCTCTCAAAAAGAAAATGCGACATGCAGTCGGTTCAAGCAGCCGAAATTTTCTCGGAGTACCTTACTTTATTTTAGAATTCCACAATGAAATACTGAATTTTCTAGCAATTATACTACTCCGATCCGAAATAAAAAAGAACCCTCAAATTATTTTGAGAAATTAAAATAAGCACGCTATTCTAAATCGAAGTAAAGTCAAACTTTCTAGTATATTATATTATATTACGGCTTTATTACATTCATAGAAAGGAGATAAAATGAGAAATCTTTACCATCCAATCTGAGAATTCATCTAGATGAGATATAATTTGGTCTCATTCACTTTGAAAATAAAAACAGATACAACCAACGTCAGCACACACGCATCTTATAACATCACATCAATTGGCTATAAAAAGTGAATGAAAACAAATTATATTTCATCTAGATGAGTTCTAGCAAAACTGATATTTTTTTATTCAAAAAGGCACCTCACTCTAACTGATCCATAAAAAATAGAGGAGTAAACCTTAGGGCATCACTAGAGTCACTAAGCTCCCAAGAATTCACAGCTCCTAGTGAATCGGGGTCTTTGGAGTCGGTTCGTGAGCCCAGTTGTTAATATGTGTTACGCTGCTTATACCTGTATATGGGCCTGCTGTGAGTCGTGGCGGTTGTAATGGGCCTTTTTTGCGTACGTGTCGGTGGTTGCGTGCGTCTCTCGCTTCTCGGTTGTTTTTGTTGGCGACGGTTGTGCGTCGGTTCCTAGAGACGGCGTCGGTGTTCCCTGCGCTAGCGACTGCTGTTTTCTCGGGGAGAGTGAGCTGGTCGTGCCGTCTGGGGCTTCGTCTTCCGCATCTCCCTTGTCCGGTTTGCTGGGTAGCCGGAGGGGTTCACTTCGATGTCCAGTTGCAGGGTTTGATCGGCTGTTGGTGTTTCCTGTGATGCATCTTATGGTTTGATTTCCTTCTCTGCTCTTGTTTTTATCTCCTACTTGTATAATAGGGCATTGTTTTTCCTCTGAGGCCCGTCAAGGACATGCATGACCTCCAGCACATCGCACCAAGGGGCCACAATAGGCATCAAAACTTCCTTAAATTGCGAGAGTACTTACGCCATGTATGTCGTCTGCAATTTCTTCATTTTCCATTGCCCACAGCACAGGATTGGTCTAACTCCCCGCTCCCCCCGCTCCGCCGTTGGCCACTCCGGCCACAGCGTCCACAAAAATCGCCAGAACTGTGTCTTCTCGTCATCGTCAACCCCTCCCTGCCGCGCGTAGGCGGCCATCAACATGTCGCTCGCCGATCTCAACTTTGACAAGGGGCATGCTTTTGAAGAAGAGGTATGGAGGAAGTGGGGAGTTCGCGCCAACTCCCAATCGGATCAAGACATGGAAGAATTTCAACTGGTAGCGGAATTCACCAGATCCAAGATCAAACCCATAGAAGAATCAGTAAGTACTATCCTTCTTTCCTGTTTGGAGGGAGGGCATCGATGCTCAAAGTCCAACATCTTCAAAATTGGTCTTACAAATTCTCTGTATCCTCTAAAGAAGTGGGTTTCTCTATCATCAAGGGTGGCAACATCTCCAACTCTTTTTTCAATCTCAACTCTCTCCTCTTTGGGGATGGGGCCCCCAACTCATCCTACGAGCTTGATCTCTACTTCCAAGAGAAGGAAGATGAATGGACCCATGATTTCAGAAAGCATCCTAACAAATCTTCCGCCCAAGCGGTTGCTACACCTGCACATTTTCATTCTCATCAATTGGCCAATCCATCTAGGAGCCCGATTCGGACTAGTTCTTCTTTGGCGGTGAATCAGGAGCATGATCATAGGCACATGCATTCATCCCCGGGCAATAATGTGGCGGTTACTAATCTGGTTCAAAATTCCCGTGACCGCGCACAGGCCCGGCCCTCCGACAAGCCCAATACGGCTCCATTCTGTGTTCGGTGCCTCCTCACGGGCCACTCTAGGTCGGATTGCCAAAATCATATCAAATGCAGGGCTTGCAAAAGATGGGGCCACATTGCCAAGGACTGCTATGACAAAGCGGGGCCATCTGCTCCCAGAGCCCAGCCCAGAACCCAATCCAGCACATGGAAATCACCCCCCCTTGAACAGTGCGTGACAGGCTCGCTTCCCGCGATTGAGAAGACTAGACCCGCCGTCCCTGCCTCTAATCCTGGCAGTCATCAAGCTATTGCCTTTGCTACTCCGACGCCAATTGGTACTAGTCATTACCACATCGCTCCTGTTTCTCTAATCTCTCGCCCCTTTGCTTCTGCTACCTTGCGCCGTCCGCCCGTCTCTCCGACCAGCACCATCATCCCCCCATCCAACAGCCCAATGGCGAACTCCCCTTTCAATCCAGCCCCCTTTGTCCCACCAAACCACTAGATCATCAATGTGGAGGGAAGGCCTGCTAGGGCGCGTGTGGTTGTGGGCGCGGTGGCGAGGAGTCATCAAGAGTGGGTCATTGCAACTATCGTCCTCACGCCCAACCTCCCGGTGGCATTCAACAACATCCGCGAGGTACTAACGGAATTTCTCTCTAACATCAAGCACATCGGTTTTTCTGAGATCACACCATGCCCGTTCGGCTAGGCATACATCAAGCTGGATAGTGTGTTTGACAGAGATACCCTGCTCCATGATAATCCGCATACGTTTACGGATGTGCATGTGATCTTCCAAAAACACAATGAATGGATGAATTGGAGAAGATTAGTACTCAATAGAGAGGTTTGGATCTTGTTTTGTGGCTTTCCTTTTGACAGACGTTGCATGCATGAAATTGCGAATGCCGTCAGAAATTTTGGCAAACTGGTACATTGGGTCAGGGTAAAAAGTACCAGATCCAGTCTTCTTGTGAAAGTTAGAGTAGAAGAGCTCAGAGATATCCCTATAAGTGTTGTCATAGGTGAAGGAGAGGGTTTTCTGACAGAGTCAGAGACAATTCTAATTGTGATCCTACAGCAGCATATGCTTGGTGCAGAAGCACCTGATGAAGATCTTATTCCACCCGATGGCAACCCACATCCTCTGCCTCTCCAAGATAATTTCCATGCAAACCAGCACAACCATTTCTTGGGTCCACTTCAGCACCATGAACATGATGATATCCACCAGCAGCTCATCCCACATCTTAATCAGGCAGTCAACCCAGCAAATCTGCAATTAGCTCTTGATCAGCCTGGTCTCAACGAGGATAATGACATGGAAGAAGGAGATGAGGAATTACCTGGGTGGGGGCATTTGGCTCTCCCACAAGACACTGCTCAGCTTGATTTTGGAAATCACCTTGGAGAGTTCATGGAATTACAAGACTTGATGGCTCCTCGATACGTCTCCAACGTATCTATAATTTTTGATTATTCCATGCTGTTTTATTATCAATCTTGGATGTTTTATAATCATTTTATAGTCATTTTATATCATTTTTTGGTACTAACCTATTGACATAGTGCCAAGTGCCAGTTGCTGTTTTCTGCATGTTTTTTACATCGCAGGAAACCAATATCAGACGGAGTCGAAATGCCACGCCAATTTACGATGATTTTGATGGACCAGAAGGAAGAAGTTGGGCCCTGGTTGCACCCGGGGGGGGGGAGTCCCGAGGACGGGACAACCCACTAGGGCGCGCCAGGAGGCCCGGGCGCGCCCTGGTGGGTTGTGCCCACCTCGCGTGCCCCCTGGACCAACTCTTTGCTCTATAAATACCCCAATATTCCAGAAACCCTGGGGGAGTCGAGAAATTTTCATCCAGCTACCGCAGAGTCCAGAACCACCAGATCCAATCTAGACACCATCACGGAGGGGTTCACCACTTCCATTGGTGCCTCTCCAATGATGCGTGAGTAGTTCTTTGTAGATGTTCGGGGTCCGTAGTTAGTAGCTAGATGGCTTACTCTCTCTCTCTCTCTCTCTTGATTATCTATACAATGGTCTCTTGGACATCCATATGATGTAGGTCCTTTGGCGGTGTGTTTGTTGGGATCTGATGAATTTCAAGTTTATGATCAATTATATCTTTTTATATCCATGAAAGTTATTTGAGTTCTTTGATCTCTTATATGCGTGATTGCTTATACCCTTGCATTTCTTCTCTGATATTTGGGTTTTGTTTGGCCAACTTGATCTATTTATCTTGCAATGGGAAGAGGTGTCCGGTAGTGGGTTCAATCTTATGGTGCTTGATCCCAGTGAAAGAAAGGGAACCGACACGTATGTATCGTTGCTACTAAGGATAAAAAGAGGGGATCCATATCTGCCACAATAGATAAACGGATCTTGTCTACATCATGTCATCGTTCTTATTGCATTACTTCATTTTTCCATGAACTTAATACACTCGATGCATGCTGGATAGCGGTCGATGTGTGGAGTAATATGAGTAGATGCAGGCAAGAGTCGGTCTACTAATCTTGGTCGTGATGCCTATGTAATGATCATTGCCTGAATATCATCATGATTATTTGAAGTTCTATCAATTGCCCAACAGTAATTTGTTTACCCACTGTTTGCTATTTTTCTCGAGAGAAGCCACTAGTGAAACCTACGGCCCCCGGGTCTTCTTTCTCATATATTTGCCTTGCGATCTACTTTTTCCTTGCGTTTATTTTCAGATCTATTAAACAAAAAATATAAAAATACCTTGCTGCAATTTATTTGTTCCGCGATCTATTTATCCCATCTACAAATTTACCTCACGTCCTTTGCCTATCTCGAGGCACCGTACCACGAAAGGGATTGACAACCCCTTTAACACGCCGGGTTGCGAGGTGTTGTTCTTTGTGCGTAGGGGCTATTTACGTTGTGTTGCTTGGTTCTCCTACTGGTTCAATAACCTTGGTTTCATATCTGAGGGAAGTACCTACCACTGTTGTGCTGCATCATCCCTTCCTCTCTGGGGAAATACCGACGTAGCTTCGAGCGACATCACTCCTCTGAATGAAAATGAGGCTCTAGCAGTTCAACAAGCTCAAGTAGCAGAAGACAACAACAGTATCACCCTTTCATTGGCTCCTACCAATAGCAGTGCTCCTTCAGCTGAATCTACTAATGGGCTTGTGGAGCCCAATATGCATGCGCTGCCACATTTAAATCTTCTGGTGGCCCATGCCCAGCCCCAACACCTGGTACCTGATATGCCACAGATGGTGGCCCAACCCATTCATGTGCTACCACTGCAACAAGACTTCCACTTGGAGGCCATTTTAGTACAACAAGAGCATACTGAAATTCAGGGTTTTGACCCTATGCAACAGGAGCTCCAGGCTCACATTCCACATGCCATTGCACAACTCCTCCCTTCTCATGCTATGCAGGCAATGGATACAATTGAGGGAGTTAATCCATCAGAGGTTGCAGTTTCTGTCATTGCCCCTCTAAACAGAGATACTGTTATGGAGGATCAGAGGGCAGCCATTCCAACACCAGACAGTCAGGTTGAAGGTGAGAGCTCTTCCACAGAACTATCCGCCCCATGGATTTCCTATTCCACAATATGTTGAGGTTAACCAGAACTTGTTAGTAGGTTTTGTTTATATCTCATCAGATACTGTAGATCCAATGATTATGGAGAAGGAGAGGATTTCACCTGTACTGGGAGATGTAGATTCTGCTCTACTGGGTATAGAAGGAGCAAAGATTTGGTAGAAACATTTCAAGCCCAAGCACGACAATAAGTAGATTATTCAGGTAATAATAGAATGGGTTCACTTCCTTTCCGTTACTGTGTTATCACCAGACAAATTTGATTGGGACAAAAAGTTTATCACATCTCAAGTATGGAACTATATCATTCAAGGTTCTGACACTAAGATCCTCAAACTATTTGCCATACCAGACACTTGCCCTGATTCTTCTTCATTTAACTGCTTGTCACAGCAAAGTACCTCAACTGAAGTAGATCAGGAGAATATGGCCACTCCTTGCTTCAAGTCTGCTGAGGGCCAATTAGCATACTCAACTACTACTCTGGCCAGGAACAAGAAAAGGAAAGACAAACTCCCATTGGTTGAAACAGAGGTAAGAAGGAGTTGTAGACTTCAAAATGTAAGCAAAGGTTTTAGGAAAATAGTTTATGTTGATAAGAACTGCTTAGCTTGCCACTCTCTTCCACCACTGGTCCCTAAGAAAGTAATTAAAAACCTTTCCTCCTCCTTTTGCAAGGTCAATGCTATGGGAGAAAATTAGGAGGACATGACACCCAAGGGGAGTAAGAAGCAAAAGAGCAGCATCTCCAATGACACCACTGCAACCCAGAGGACTGCTACAAAGAGCAAGAACAACAGCTAGGAATAGGGGCATTGTTGAATATTATCTTACTAGTAGTGAGTACCTGATTTTGGATTATTGTAATGATGAAAATATCTGTCCAGGGTGACTTTTGTACTGTTGGCATAGTTTGCTACTCTTGGGATTTCTATAAGTACTTGTTCAGTCCCTTACATCATTACTATGGGTACCACTTGGAATGTATTAAACTAGAATATCAGAGGACTTAATGATGATAAGAAATGGTCTGCTCTATCCAGTAAAATTGAGGAATCTACATGCTCTATTCTTTGCTTGCAGGAAACCAAAAGAGAACAATTTGATAGTCAGTACCTAAAGATTTTCTGTCCCAAATATCTATCCAAGTTTGATTACTTGCCATCTGTGGGGGCATCTAGGAGGGCTCCTTGTGGTCTGGAATGAACAACTTTTCTCTGGGCATACTATCCTAAAGAATGACTACTCTATTACCATTGAATTCACCTCGAAGAAGTCTAGGGAGGCTTGGACACTAACTAACATCTATGGTCCTTGTCAACATGACCTTCAACCCAATTTCATCAGTTGGTTTGAAAAATTTCAGATGGATGATGATATAAACTGGCTGGTGCTAGGAGATTTCAACTACATAAGATATCCTCAAAACAGAAATAGAGCAGGTGGAAACGTTCAAGACATGCTACTATTTAATGAAGCCATCCGCCAACAAGCACTCCTAGAGATCCCTTTAAAATGCAGAAAATTCACTTGGAGCAACATGCAAAATGCTCCAATACTTGAAAAATTGGACTGGTTCTTCACATCAGAGGCATGGACTTTATCTTACCCAGACACAACTGCTATTCCCTTGGCCAGAACCACTTCAGATCATACCTCTTGTGTTATCAAGATTGGCACATCTATCCTGAAATCCAATATTTTCAGATTTGAAAATTACTGGCTTGAACACAGTCAATTTAAGCAAGCGGTGAAAGACATATGGGAACAACCAGTGCCAGAAAGTGATAGTGCAAAAATCATTTTTGCAAAACTTAAGAGACTCAGGAAAGGTATCAAGAATTGGTCCAAGAACATCTCTGATCTTAATGCTATCATCAGGAACACCAATGAGGTTATCCTTTTTCTTGATTATCTGGAGGAATACATGCCTTTATCCAGAGAGGAAACTGAGGGCAGAAACAGCCTCAAAGAGCACCTTGCTAGGGTGCTAAAATTTTAGAAAATCTATTGGAAACGTAGAGCAACAATTAGATCCATCAAGGTGGGAGAAGCAAATACAAAATACTTTCAAGCCAAAGCAACTATCAAGCTAAGAAATAACAGTATTGCTATGATCAAGGATTCCAATGGTGTTGAACACCAGGACCATCAATCCAAAGCTGCTATTTTGTTCAGTGCATTCAAGGTAAGACTTGGAACCCTTGTTACACACCTTGCTCCAACCTGATCAATTACTTCAAGATCTAGAAGCACCATTTACTCATGAGGAAATTGATAATATCATCAAACAGATGCCCAATGACAAAGCTCCAGGCCCAGATGGTTTCAATGCTGCCTTTCTTAAGGCTTGTTGGGACATAGTTGCACCTGATTTCTACCACCTAATAGAAGATTTTCATGAGGGTAGAGCAAACATTCAGAGCATCAACTACTCTTACATCACAATTGATTCCAAAAAATAGCTCTGGTACCACTCCAGTTGAATTCAGACCCATATCACTCCTCAATTGTACTCTCAAGATTATCACTAAGTTTCTGGCCAACTGATTACAAAAAGTCATCTTGAGATTAATACATAAGAATTGATATGGATTTCTCAACAACAGGAGCATTCAGAATTGCCTAGCTTGGGCATATGAATATTTACACCAATGGCATCAATCCAAGAAGGAAATCATACTTCTCAAACTAGACTTTGAGAAAGCCTTTGATTTACTTAATCACGATGCCACCATTGAGATTCTGGAAGCCAAAGGGTTTGGGCAGAGATGGATAAACCGGATCAAGCAAATATATAGCACTGGCTTCTCCTCTATTTTACTCAATGGAGTTCCTGGTAAGCAGTTCCTTTGCAAGAGTGGAGTAAGACAGGATGACCCTCTGTCTCCTCTGATCTTTGTGATAGAAGCAGACCTCCTTTAGTCTATGATGAATGAAGCAATGCATAACTCTCTTATTGAACCACCTATCAAACATGCAACTTGCCCAGATTTTCCAATCATTCAATATGCAGATGACACTGTCCTGGTACTCCCTGCTATCCCAAACCAGCTCATGCATATCAAGAACCTGCTGCTCCACTTTGCAACATATACTAGACTGAAAGTGAATTATGCCAAATCAACCTTGATAGCCATCAATACACCAGAAGACAAGATGTAGGATTTATCAGCTTTAATGGATTGTCAAATTGGAACACTTCCCCTTCCTTATCTAGGAATGCCTCTAAGTGTCCACAAACCAAAGGTGGTTGATTTTTCCCCCTCTTATCAAGAGAATTGAGACAAGGTTGCAAGGCTGTTCAACTCTACTTTCTTATGGGGACAAACTTGTGCTCATCAAGTCTGTCTTTGCAAGCATGCCTATCTTCTATATGAGCATCTGTAGCTCTTCCAATGATAGTGGCGCAACAAATTAACAAGTACCCGAGACAATGTTTCTAGAGAAAATATGGCTCTGAGGATAAAACACCAGCTCTGATTGCCTGGGACAAAGCTTGTCTTCCTAACTGCCATGGTGGACTTGGAGTTCTTGATATCCCAACTCACAACCAGACACTTCTCATGAAGTTATTACATAAATTCTTCAATAAGCATGACCTACCTTGGGTGAAGATGTTATGGGGAACTTACTACACTAAGCATTCACCAGGAGCAAAAGTAATCGGTTTATTTTGGTGGAAAGATACTATGAAACTGCTCCCCACTTTTCAACAGTTTGCAAGCTGCAAGGAAGGTATTAGGGACACCATTCGGTTATGGAAAGACCCTTGGAATGAGACGCCTCTCCATCAGAAATACCCTGAGCTTTACTCATTCACCACACATATGGACATCACTCTGCAGATTGCTCTTCTGGTGGGCAACAGAGAAAATCTTTTTCACAGGCCTTTATCCTCTGCAGCACACCAACAATTCATGGAAATACAAGACCTTCTCCAAAACTTACCAACAGTTGAGCACAAGGTTTCTTGGACATACAAATGGACAACCCCAACGTACTCATCTATCAAGATGTACAAGTGTTTGATGGATTAAAGCAATTCTCACTTCATCTTCAGCATTCTATGGAAAGCATCAAATTTACTCGGACATAAGATCTTCTTCTGGTTACTTCTACATGATAGGGTCAACACCAGGAACCTTCTAAAGAGAAAATCCATGTTCCTGAACTCATATGACTGTGCATTGTGTAATGATAAGACAGAAGAAACTTCTCTGCACCTATTCTGGGACTGACCTTTTTCCATGCAATGTTGGAACTCAATTATGCCTGCAAAGAGAAGAGGTATCTCAATTTTTGATGAATTTTGTTTGGCGGTGTCAGTTCTCCTAAAGGAGTGTGGAATTTACATCATCATTACTGGTTGCTGGAGTATTTGGCCTGTGAGAAATGACAAGATTTTCAAACAGGCAGTGGCTCACCCTTTGTGCTGGAAATATTACATGAGAGAAGGTCTCAAAGTGCTCATGCTGAGAGAAATGGCTATTGATACGTCCATTTTGCATCATGCTTTTATATCAATATTTATTGCATTATGGGCTGTTATTACACATTATATCTCAATACTTATGGCTATTCTCCCTTATTTTACAAGGTTTACCATGAAGAGGGGGGATGCCGGCAGTTGGAATTCTGGCTAGAAAAGGAGCAAATGTTGGGAACCTATTCTGCATAACTCCAAAAGACCTGAGACTCCATGAAACAACTTTTTAGATTTAATAAGAATTTTTGGACAAAAGAAATAGGCCAGGGGGGCCACACCCTGTCCAGAAGACAGGGGGCGCCCCCCCTAGGGCGCGGCCCCCTATCTCCTGGGCTCCTTGGTGGGCTTCCGGCGTCCATCTTTTGCTATATGAAGGGTTTTCCCCTGGGAAAAATCGTGGGCAAGCTTACGGGACGAAACTTCGCTGCCACGAGGCGGAACCTTGGCGGAACCAATCTAGGGCTCTGGCGGAGCTGTTCTGCCGGGGACACTTCCCTCCGGGAGGGGGAAATCATCACCAACATCATCACCAACGATCCTCTCATCGGGAGGGGGTCAATCTCCATCAACATATTCACCAGCACCATCTCATCTCGAAACCCTAGTTCATCTCTTGTATCCAATCTTGTATCAAAACCACAAATTGGTACCTGTGGGTTGCTAGTAGTGTTGATTACTCCTTGTAGTTGATGCTATTTGGTTTACTTGGTGGAAGATCATATGTTCAGATCCTTCATGCATATTATTACCCCTATGATTATGAACATGAATATGCTTTGTGAGTAGTTATGTTTGTTCCTGAGGACATGGGTGAAGTCTTGCTATTAGTAGTCATGTGAATTTGGTATTCGTTCGATATTTTGATGAGGTGTATGTTGTCTCTCCTCTAGTGGTGTTATGTGAACGTCGACTACATGACACTTCACCATTATTTGGGCCTAGAGGAAGGCATAGGGAAGTAATAAGTAGATGATGGGTTGCTAGAGTGACAGAAGCTTAAACCCTAGTTTATGCGTTGCTTCGTTAGGGGTTGATATGGACCCATATGTTTAATGTTGTGGTTTGGTTTACCTTAATACTCATTTTTGTAGTTGCGGATGCTTGCAATAGGGGTTAATCATAAGTGGGATGCTTGTCCATGTAAGGGCAGTACCCAAGTGCCGGTCCACCCACATATCAAATTATCAAAGTACCGAACACGAATCTTATGAACGTGATGAAAACTAGCTTGACGATAATTCCCAATGTGTCCTTGGGAGCTCCTTCTTCATTATTAGAATTTGTCCAGGCTTATCCTTTGCTACATAAAGGATTGGGCCACCTTGTTATACTTTATTTACTTTTTGCTCGTTACTATTTATCTTATCACAAAACTACCTATCACCTACTATTTCAGTGCTTGTAGAGAAAACCTTACTGAAAACCGCTTATCATTTCCTTCTGCTCCTCGTTGGGTTCGACACTCTTACTTATCGAAAGGACTACGATAGATCCCCTATACTTGTGGGCCATCAAGACTCTTTTCTGGCGCCGTTGCTGGGAAGCGTAGCGCTCTTGGTGAGTGGAACTTGGTAAGGAAACATTTATATAGTGTGCTGAAATTTTCTGTTACTTGTCACTATGGAAACTAATCCTTTGAGGGGCTTGTTTGGGGTATCTTCACAACCTACTGAACCTTATGAAAATATTCACTTTGATATTCCCTCGGGTATGATAGAAAAACTGCTAGCTAATCCTTTTGCAGGAGACGAAACATTGCATTCCGACTTACACCTTATCTTTGTGGATGAAATTTGTGGATTATTTAAGCTTGCAGGTATTCCCGATGATGTTGTCAAAAGGAAGGTCTTCCCTTTATATTTGAAGGGAGATGCAATGATATGGTATAGGCTATGTGATGATACGAGATCTTGGAATTATAAGCGACCAAAGTTGGAATTTCACCAGAAGTTCTATCCTATGCATCTTGTTCATCGTGATCGTAATTACAAATATAATTTCTGGCCTCGCGAAGGAGAAAGCATCGCTCAAGCTTGGGGGAGGCTTAAGTCAATGTTGTATTCATGCCCCAATCATGAGCTCTCTCGGGAAATGATTATTCAGAATTTTTATGCTCAGCTTTCTCTTGATAATCGCAACTTGCTCGATACTTCCTGTGCTTGTTCCTATATGCTGAAGACTATTGATTTCAAATGGGACTTATTGGAAAGAATTAAACGCAACTCTGAAGATTGGGGTTCCAACAATGGTAAGGAGTCAGGTATGACACCTAAGTTTGATTGTGTTAAATCTTTTATGGATACCGATTCTTTCCGTGGATTTTGCTCTAAGTATGGACTTGACTCTGAGATAGTAGCTACTTTTTGTGAAACTTTTGCTACTCACGTTGATCTCCCTAAAGAGAAGTGGTTTAAATATAATCCTCCTGCTGAAGTGAAAGTAGTTGCACCTATTACAGTCGAAGAGAAGACTATTACATATAGTGATCCTATTATTCCTACTGCTTATGTTGAAAAACCTCCTTTTCCTGTTAGGATAAGATCATGTTAAAGCTTCGACTTTTGTTCGTAAGAGTAATACTAGGACTTATACACCTCCTGAGCAAATTAATGTTGAACCTGGTATTGCTATGATTAAAGATCTTTTGGATGAGGATTTAGATGGGCATGTTATCTCTTTCTTGGGTGAAACTACTAATATTGCTAGACCCGATACTAAGACACGTAGACCTGTTGTAGGCACGCCTGTTATTTTTGTTACAATAGGAGATCATTGTTATCATGGTTTATGTGATATGGGTGCTAGTGCTAATGCGATACCTTATGATCTTTATAAAGAAATTATGCACGATATTGCACCTGTTGAATTAGAAGACATTGATGTTACTATTAAGCTTGCCAATAGGGACACCATTAAACCTATTGGGATTGTTTGAGATGTTGAAGTCTTGTGTGGGAAGATTAAATACCCTGCCGATTTTCTTGTTCTTGGTTCCCCACAAGATGATTTTTGTCCCATTATTTTTGGTAGACCCTTCTTGAATACTGCTAGTGCTAATATTGATTGTAAGAGGAAGGTTGTCACTGTTGGCATAGACGGTATGTCTCATGAGTTTAATTTTGCCAAGTTTAGTAGACAACATCATGAAAAGGAACCATCTAGTAAGGATAAAATTATTGGTCTTGCTTCCATTGTTGTTCCTCCAACTGATCCGTTAGAACAATATTTGCTAGACCATGAAAACGATATGTTTATGAAGGAAAGGGAAGAAATAGATGAAGTGTTCCTTAAACAAGAACCCATGCTGAAACATAATCTTCCCATTGAAATTCTTGGGGATCCCCCTCCACCCAAGGGTGATCCCGTGTTTGAACTCAAACCATTACCTGATAATCTTAAGTATGCTTATCTTGATGAAAAAGAAATATACCATGTTATTATTAGTGCTAACCTTTCAGAGAAACAAGAAGAAAGATTATTGAAAACTCTGAAGAAGCACCGAGCTGCTATTGGATATACCCTGGATGATCTTAAGGGCATTAGTCCCACATTATGTCAACACAAAATTTCAGTGGAGAAAGATGCCAAACCAGTTAGAGATCCTCAAAGACGATTAAATCCCAAAATGAAGGAAGTGGTAAGAAAGGAGATACTAAAACTCCTTGAGGCAGGTATTATTTATCCCGTTGCTGATAGTGAATGGGTAAGCCCTGTCCATTGTGTCCCTAAAAAGGGAGGTATTACCGTTGTTCCTAATGATAAAGATGAATTGATCCCACAAAGAATTATTACAGGCTATAGGATGGTAATTGATTTCCGTAAGTTAAATAAAGCTACTAAGAAAGATCATTACCCTTTACCTTTTATTGATCAAATGCTAGAAAGGCTATCCAAACACACACATTTTTGCTTTCTAGATGGTTATTCTGGCTTCTCTCAGATACCTGTATCAGCGGGGGATCAATCTAAAACTACTTTTACTTGCCCTTTTGGTACTTTTGCTTATAGACGTATGCCTTTTGGTTTATGTAATGCACCTGCTTCCTTTCAAAGATGCATGATGGCTATATTTTCTGATTTTTGTGAAAAGATTTGTGAGGTATTCATGGATGACTTCTCCGTCTATGGATCCTCTTTTGATGACTGTTTGAGCAACCTTGATCGAATTTTGCAGAGATGCGAAGACACTAGTCTCCTCCTGAATTGGGAAAAGTGTCACTTTATGGTTAATGAAGGCATTGTCTTGGGGCACAAGATCTTCGAGAGAGGTATTGAAGTTGATAAAGCCAAAGTTGATGCTATTGAAAAGATGCCATGTCCCAAGGACATAAAAGGTATAAGAAGTTTCCTTGGTCATGCCTGTTTTTATAGGAGGTTCATTAAGGACTTTTCCAAAATCTCCAAGCCTCTGACTAATTTATTGCAAAAAGACATTCCTTTTGTCTTTGATGATGATTGTGTAGAAGCATTTGAAACACTTAAGAAAGCTTTGATCACTGCACCTATTGTTCAGCCACCTGATTGGAATTTACCTTTTGAAATTATGTGCGATGCTAGTGATTATGCTGTAGGGGCTGTTTTAGGGCAAAGAGTCGATAAGAAATTGAATGTTATCAATTATGCTAGCAAGACTCTTGATACTGCCCAGATAAATTATGCTACCACTAAAAAAGAATTCTTAGCAGTTGTGTTTGCATGTGATAAGTTTAGACCTTATATTGTTGATTCCAAAGTTACTATTCACACTGATCATGCTGCTATTAAATACCTTATGGAAAAGAAAGATGCTAAGCCTAGACTCATTAGATGGGTTCTCTTGCTCCAAGAATTTGACTTGCATATTATTGATAGAAAAGGAGCTGAGAACCCTGTTGCAGACAACTTGTCTAGGCTAGAAAATGTTCTTGATGACCCACTGCCTATTAATGATAGCTTTCCTGATGAACAATTAGCGGTCGTCAATGCTTCTCGTACTGCTCCTTGGTATGCTGATTATGCTAATTACATTGTTGCTAAATATATACCGCCTAGTTTCACATACCAGCAAAAGAAAAAGTTCTTTTATGATTTAAGACATTACTTCTGGGATGATCCACACCTTTATAAAGAAGGAGTAGATGGTATTATTAGACGTTGTGTGCCTGAGCATGAACAGGAACAAATCCTATGCAAGTGTCACTCTGAATCCTATGGAGGACACCACGCTGGAGATAGAACTGCACACAAGGTACTACAATCTGGTTTTTATTGGCCTACTCTTTTCAAAGATGCTCGTAAGTTTGTGTTATCTTGTGATGAATGTCAAAGAATATGTAACATCAGTAGACGTCAAGAAATGCCTATGAATTATTCTCTTGTTATTGAACCGTTTGATGTTTGGGGCTTTGATTATATGGGACCTTTTCCTGCCTCCAATGGTTATACACATATTTTAGTTGCTGTTGATTACGTTACTAAGTGGGTAGAAGCTATTCTAGCTAGTAGTGCTGATCATAACACTTCTATTAAAATGCTTAAAGAAGTTATTTTTCCGAGGTTTGGAGTCCCTAGATATCTTATGACTAATGGTGGTTCACACTTTATTCATGGTGCTTTCCGTAAGATGCTTGCTAAGTATGATGTGAATCATAGAATCACATCTCCTTATCACCAGCAGTCTAGTGGTCAAGTAGACTTGAGCAATAGAGAGCTCAGATTAATTTTGCAAAAGATTGTGAATAGATCTAGAAAGAATTGGTCCAAAAAACTTGATGATGCATTATGGGCCTATAGAACTGCATACAAAAATCCTATGCGTATGTCTCCATATAAGATGGTTTATGGAAAAGCATGTCATTTACCTCTTGAACTTGAACATAAAGCATATTGGGCTATTAAAGAGCTTAATTATGACTTCAAACTTGCCGGTGAGAAAAGGTTATTTGATATTAGCTCACTTGATGAATGGAGAACCCAAGCATATGAGACTGCCAAGCTTTTCAAAGAAAAAGTCAAACGCTGACATGATAAGAGGATACAAAAGCGTGAGTTTAATGTAGGAGATTATGTGTTATTGTTCAACTCTCGTTTAAGGTTTTTTGCAGGAAAACTTCTCTCAAAATGGGAAGGTCCCTACGTTATCGAGGAGGTCTATTGTTCTGGTGCTATAAAAATCAACAACTTTGAAGGCACAAATCCGAGGGTGGTAAACGGTCAAAGAATTAAACATTATATTTCAGGTAATCCTATCATTGTTGAAACTAATATTATTGAAACCATAACCCATGAGGAATACATAAGAGACACTTTCCAGAATGTCCCAGACTCCGAAAAGACATAGGTACGTGGTACGGTAAGTAAACCGACTCCAAAACAACTCTAATGGCAATTTTTATCAGTTTTGGATTATTTAAAGATTTTAGGAAGAAAGAAGTAGTCCGAAAGGGACACGAGGCTTCCACGAGAGAGGAGGGCGCGCCCCCCACCCTGTCTCGTGGGCACCTCGTGTGCCTCCCGGACTCCGTTTTCTTGTATGTTACGTATTTTGACCGGTAAAAATTCATTATATATACTCCCGAAGGTTTTGACCACCGTATCACGCAAATATCCTCTGTTTTCGTTTCGAGCCGTTCCTGTTGCAGAATTAAGCAAGATGTCTTCTCAGGAATCAGTTGGGGAGAGCCGAGTGTCTTACCCAACGCCAGGTCCAGGAGCAAATCACGATGCCTATCACTTTGGACCATCAACAGAGGATGAGATGGAGGTTGATTTGAAAAGGATAGATGCCATGGAGGAAGATCAAGAAGTTACCTCTCGCCCCAAGCAGAATTCACTATGGGGGAACTACCTAGCCTGGCTGTCCCTACTTCGGTCACTCCTTTCAGCTCCAGATTTCTTTCTTATGAAAATATGAAAAAGAGTTTCACTTGTTCTCCAGAAGCTATGCAACATCCTTGGGTAAAAGGAGCTTTGTCTGTCACGGGCAAGCTCCGTAAAGAAAATATGGACCTCAAACAACAAGTCAATAAGCTCGAGGAGGAGAACCATATCCTGAAGGGCATAATCGCCAAGAAGATCATGACACCAACCATGAAGAAGGAGAAATAATCACATGGGTATGGGCACTCCCCTTGGCAACTGCCAAGCTTGGGGGAGGTGCCCCGATATCGTATCACCATCACACTCCTATCTTTACCAATTTATTTAGTTCGATCCTTTTAGTAGTATCTTGATCTATTAGTTTGAAGTTTTGATACCAAGTAGTTTTGAGTTTTTCGTTGTGATCTCTTTATGTAATCGAGTCTGTAAGCTATCTATAATAAAGACTAGTGTTGAGTCAAGGGCTTTGCTATGTTGCTATGATCTTGAGAAAATAGAAAGAACAAAAGAGTTCATATTGATATTATGGATAGTGATAACTTCACACATAGAAAGTATGAGGCATAAAAATTGTTGAGAGTTGATGAATGTAGCCTTGGTCATCGTTGCAATTAATAGGAAGTAATAAGGAAAGAGGGGTTCACATATAAATATATTATCTTGGACATCTTTTATGATTGTGAAGCACTCATTAAGTATGACATGCTAAAAGAGTTGACGTTGGACAAGGAAGACAACGTAATGGTTTATGTTTTCCGACATCTCAGTTAAAATATTATTGTCATTGACCTTCCAAACATGTTGAGCTTGCCTTTCCCCCTCATGCTAGCCAAATTCCTTGCACCAAGTAGAGATACTACTTGTGCTTCCAAATATCCTTAAACCCAGTTTTGCCATGAGAGTCCACCATACCTGCCTATGGATTGAGTAAGATCCTTCAAGTAAGTTGTCATCGGTGCAAGCAATAAAAATTGCTCTCTAAATATGTATGACTTATTAGTGCAGAGAAAATAAACTTTGTATGAACTTGTTGTGGAAGTAATAAAAGCGACGGACTGCATAATAAAGGTCCACATACAAGGGGCAATATAAAGTGACGTTCTTTTGCATTAAGATTTCATGCATCAACCCTAAACGCACATGACAACCTTTGCTTCCCTCTGCGAAGGGCCTATCTTTTACTTTATGTTTCACTTTATGCTTGAGTCAAGGTGATCCTCACCTTTCCCTTTTCCATTTTATCCTTTGGCAAGCTCCTCGTGTTTGAAAGATCATGATGCATATATCCAATTGGATGTAAGTTGGCATAGGCTATTATTGTTGACATCACCTAAAGGTGAATATGTTGGGAGGCAACACAATAAGCCCCTATCTTTCTCAGTGTCCGACTGAAACTCTATAACCAGAAGTATTGCGTGAGTGTTAACAATTATAGGGGACTACGAGATAGTTGAGTATGTGAGCTTGCTGAAAAGCTCTATTATTGACTCTTTCTGATGCTACGATAAATTGCAATTGCTTCAATGACTGAGATTATAGTTTGTTAGTTCCCAATGAAGTTTTCGAACCATACTTGACATGGTGAATTGCTTATTTCTTGAACACAGGAAATCATATGACAAAATCCATATATGTTGCTGTTATTAGAATGATCATGATGTCCTCGTGTCCGTATTTTATTTTTATCGACACCTCTATCTCTAAACATGTGGACATATTTTTCGATTTCGGCTTCCGCTTGAGGCCAAGCGAGGTCTAAGCTTGGGGGAGTTGATACGTCCATTTTGCATCATGCTTTTATATCAATATTTATTGCATTATGGGCTGTTATTACACATTATATCTCAATACTTATGGCTATTCTCCCTTATTTTACAAGGTTTACCATGAAGAGGGGGGATGCCGGCAGCTGGAATTCTGGCTAGAAAAGGAGCAAACATTGGGAACCTCTTCTGCACAACTCCAAAAGACTTGCGACTACACGAAACAACTTTTTAGATTTAATAAGAATTTTTGGACAAAAGAAATAGGCCAGGGGGCCCACACCCTATCCAGGAGACAGGGGGCGCCCCCCCTAGGGTGCGATCCCTATCTCCTGGGCCCCCTGGTGGGCTTCCAACGTCCATCTTCTGCTATATGGAGGGTTTTCCCCTGCAAAAAATCGTGGGCAAGCTTACGGGACGAAACTCCGCCGCCACGAGGCGGAACCTTGGCGGAATCAATCTAGGGCTCTGGGGAGCTGTTCTGCCGGGGACACTTCCCTCCGCGAGGGGGAAATCATGACCAACGTCATCACCAACGATCCTCTCATTGGGAGGGGGTCAATCTCCATCAACATCTTCACCAGCACCATCTCATCTCAAAACCCTAGTTCATCTCTTGTATCCAATCTTGTATCAAAACCACAAATTGGCACCTGTGGGTTGCTAGTAGTGTTGATTACTCCTTGTAGTTGATGCTATTTGGTTTACTTGGTGAAGATCATATGTTCAGATCCTTCATGCATATTATTACCCCTCTGATTATGAACATGAATATGCTTTGTGAGTAGTTACATTTGTTCCTGAGGACATGGGTGAAGTCTTGCTATTAGTAGTCATGTGAATTTGGTATTCGTTCGATATTTTGATGAGATGTATGTTGTCTCTCCTCTAGTGGTGTTATGTGAACATCGACTACAAGACACTTCACCATTATTTGGGCCTAGAGGAAGGCATAGGAAAGTAATAAGTAGATGATGGGTTGCTAGAGTGACATGAGCTTAAACCCTAGTTTATGCGTTGCTTAGTTAGGGGTTGATATGGATCCATATGTTTAATGCTGTGGTTAGGTTTACCTTAACACTCCTTTTTGTAGTTGCGGATGCTTGCAATAGGGGTTAATCATAAGTGGGATGCTTGTCCATGTAAGGGCAGTACCCAAGTGCCGGTCCACCCACATATCAAATTATCAAAGTACCCAACGTGAATCTTATGAACGTGATGAAAACTAGCTTGACGATAATTCCCAATGTGTCTTCGGGAGCTCCTTCTTCATTATTCGAATTTGTCCAGGCTTATCCTTTGCTACATAAAGGATTGGGCCACCTTGCTGCACTTTATTTACTTTATTTACTTTTTGCTTGTTACTATTTATCTTATCACAAAACTACCTATCACCTACTATTTCAGTGCTTGCAGAGAAAACCTTACTGAAAACCGCTTATCATTTCCTTCTGCTCCTTGTTGGGTACGACATTCTTACTTATCGAAAGGACTATGATAGATCCCCTATACTTGTGGGTCATCAACTACCAACGCAAGCAAGATCCAGTTCTGGATGGATAACAATCTGTAATTTTATTATACTATGTTAGAACCCACTCGCATTGGTTGAGGCTTTGTAGCCCGGTTTTATTGTATATATTTTAACTATTAATGAAAATATACCGTAGAACTGTTGTTCTATGGTCAGGGTGTCAAAAAAATTCTTCATTTTCTTGGCATAAACATACTTGCCTAATGAGTACTTTGATCTCACAGTGACCCAGCTCGAAAAAAATTCATAATAATTCACGATGTGCTGCATCCATGTAGAACTAGCAACACAACTGCAGAAATCACACACCCTGCAAAAAGGCACATATAGGTCAGTTAGAGAGAAGGCACAACTTATTCAACATGTTGTTTGGCCATCACTCTTTAAAGAACTGTTTGGCCATTTTAATATAGAGTTACTACTAAAAAATAGTTTATCTGAATTTCATTCTGCATATGTATACACAACAATTATATATAGTACATGCACCCTTCTCTCTCTCTCTTCCTTCCTAGGGATACATACGACGAATAAAAGTAGTATAATTTCTACTCCCTCTGATCCAAAATAATTACTATGATTTTTGTTCAATTTTGAACTAAAACCACGACACTTATCTTGGATCAAAGGGAGTAATAAATATAAGATAGTGAGCTCTGTTGGTGTCGGGGGGATAGACCCCGGGTAGCCTAATCAACACTTAACCCCATTTCACAACATCGGGGCTGACCAAGCCCGTCAGTCCGACTGGTCGCAAGGCCGGCCTCCCAGGTCGGACGGAACCAGCGGGCCGCCTCCTAGAAGATGGCGGACCCCCTAGAAAGCGGCTGGAGCCAGAAGCCGCCTCCTAGAAGGCGGCGCCCCCCCAAGAAGATGCGTGCTCCAGAAGGTGGCAAGGGCACGGGCCGGCTTCTGGCAGGCGGCATGCCCCCTCCCTCAGAGACAAGCTGGGGCATGGCCACAGTGCACCATGCCTCCCCCGAATACCGGACGCATGGCTATAGTAATCGTCCGCTAGGCGGCCGCCGACCCGCGTGACGCGACACTATAGCCATGGTGCTCCCAACACGGCCTCCATCAGCACGGATGGCGCAACAGTGAAGAGCCGTCAATGGGAACCGCAGGCGGTGGGCCCCACCTATCGGCCGATTCCTCGATAGCCGGCTGGGTCCACCAGAGGCGGGCCCCAGCAGCCGGAAGAGAACCCAGCCTCCTTAGACTTTGATGGCCGGGACCTATCACCTGGCCGAATTACCATTGTACCCGTGGGGGGTAGGCCTATATAAACCCCCCAGGGTCACCCATGCAAAGGGTTCACATCTTAGTTCCCTCCACCACAACTAGGGTAGAAGAGAGCTAGCCTTGCCCTTCTTCCTCCTCTAGCCAAGAAGCTCAAGGAGCACTCTTGTAGCCACTCTATTGACGATAGTCATCATGCAGAGACCCCACGGAACAGGACTAGGGGTGTTATCTCCACGGAGAGCCCCGAACCTGGGTAAGACTCGTAGGTGTTCGAGGTCTCTCTCACTCCTGCTTCTAGAGCCCGGCAACGTACTCCTGTCCCCATCCATGATAAGCCACCCCTTGGCATATGTCGCGAGAATACCCTGACATTTGGCGCCCACCATGGGGCGGTGTGCACCGTTGGCCAGAGACACATTATGGACGGGAACCCTCTTCCTTCCCAGCGAGCGCAGCCATCCCAGCACGTCTGATGGCATTTGCGTCGATGCGCTGCGTGGTGTGGAAGCCGCTTGCGCCGCAAGCTCCCTTGCTGATCTCATTGGCGGGATCCACCTCTCCGATGAGCCCGCGCCCGATGCGGGAGCAGCCAGCTCTGAGAGCTGCCTCGTCGACCTCCTCGGCAAGCTCCACATCGTCGATGAGCCGGCCTCCGACTTGGAGTCTGTCAGCTCCACCGACCCGCCCGTCGAGATGCTCATCGACTCCGACACGGCGAGCACATATGCCTTCCCCGACAACATGGTGATCATGAATGACCCGCTCCCTCCCGCGGTCAGCAACACCAGCGCTAGCACCATCATGGAGGTGCTGGTCATCAGCCACGATGGAGTCTCTGGTGGGGCAGGCAAGGACCCGCTGCAGGTGGCAGTGCATGGTCTGTCCGTGCTTGTAGAGGTGGGCGCTGATGGCGCAATGCTGGAAACGTTCCGTGTCTCGCTCCTCAACAGCGCCAACAAGTTGGCGGCCATGAGGCACCTCACCGAAGCCTACCAGCGAGAGATCGACCGCACCGTGTGCGGCACGCCACCTGCTGGTGAGCCTAGCCGAGTGGGCGCGATTTGGCAGCACGGCGCGGCCATTGCCGACATGCTCTGGGCCGAATGCGCTGTCTACGCCACTCCGATGGAGAACCTGCATGCCGCCCAGGCAGCGGCAGATGAGCTGGACCATCTAGAGGGTGATGAGCATCGCTGCATGAGGTGCACCTCCATCAGCTCCTCGACGCAGCCGTCGTGCAACACGAAGCTGACAGCCGCGTCGTGGAACCCGATGTGCAAGCCGAAAATCATCCTCCCATTGTGAGCACGGGGCAACCTCCCACACAACAATAGGCGGCACCCACAGTCCGAGAGACCCAGAGCCGGCTGCTAGCCGTAGTCGGCGCACCCACATCACGATCGAGCACGACCAAGACGGCCGCCCACGAGCAGTGGAACAGCGGGACGACCGCCTCCCGCATGCATAAATAGGCGCACCTCCCTGCCGCCTGTTGAGCACCCGACTCTCGGAGGCCATCTGGGCCCCCACGAAGGAGTTAGAGAGAACGACGCCCACCACCGGATCCACCCACTTGCTTGGTCCCTGGCGGTAGAAGAAGACGATGCAATCGGTCCGCCTTGCTTCGGCCCCCGCATTCGCGACGAGCCCTTCCCCAAAGGGTTCTCGCTCCCATGAGACACTCCCAAGTATAACAGCTCCATGAAGCCGAAGGATTGGCTGGTCGACTACTCCACAACCGTCCGCATAGCAAACGACAACAAATGTGTTGCTGTGAAGTACATTCTTCTCATGCTCCAGGGCACGACCCAGACATGGCTGAACAGTCTCAAGCCGTACAGTGTCAACAACTGGCTGGACTTCACCGAAGTCTTCGGCCGCAACTTCACCAGCACCTACAAGCTGCCGCCCAAGCCTCATCAACTCTCCATGTGCGTTCAAGGCCCGATTGAGTCCACCCGGCGACTACCTGATGAGCTGGGCTGAGCTGCGCAACTCCTGCGAAGGGGTGCACGAGGTGCAAGCCATAGAATACTTCATCGCCGGGTGTAGAGAGGGCACCCTACTCAAGCACAAGCTCCTCTGCGACGAGCCGGCCACCCTAGACGAACAACTGGTCATAGCAGACAAGTACGCCAAGGCTGACTCCTCCATGAAGTCATAACTCCGAGTGGATGTGTCCGGGAAGGTGCTCCCTCCGGCTTCACAAACACCGGCTGGTGACACCAACCGGCGCCAGCCGAATGACAACAAGTGCAAGGCCCAGCCTCTGGCTTCTAACAACCGGCAAGTGGCAGCAGTCGAAGATCAGCAGCCGGCCAGGCAGCCCAGCCCCAAGCATGAATGGGGCGACAAGGGTGCCTGCCATCCTACCTTCTCCTTTGAGCAGGCCCTCGATGCCCCGTGCAAGTTCCATAGCGGCGCGAAGCCATCCAACCACACCACCCGGAAGTGCAACTGGCTCGCCCGGATTGCCAAGGGCGAGGCCCTGCCACCTCCTCCACCAGCCGGGCAGGTAGCTCCGGCTGTTCAGCAACCGACCCGAGCTACCGGCGCTATTCAAGATGAGTTCCACGAAGAGAATGCCACCTACATCGTCTTCACTAGCAAAGCCGACGACAAGCACAACAGATGGCAGTAGCACCGTGAGGTGAATGCTCTCAGCTTAGAGGTTCCCACCAACATGCACTAGTCCGAGAGGCCCATCACTTGGAGCCAAGCTGACCACCCGGCCGTGATGCCCTCACCGGGTGCATACGCCTTGGTGCTGGAATCAACCTTCTCAATGGAGAGGCGCACTTGCCGCTTCAGTCGAGTTCTGATAGATGGCGGCAGCAACATCAACATCCTGTACCGCGAGACCATGGAGCGGTTGGGCATCAAGGCCAAGTAGCTTTAGCCCAACCGGACCGTCTTCCACGGCATAGTTCCCGGCCTTTCCTGCTCTCCAATCGGCAAGTTCAAGATTGATGTCCTGTTCGGCGACAAGAACCACTTCCGCCGCAAGCCAATCTGGTTCGAGGTGGTTTACCTAGATAGCCCCTACCACGCGCTCTTGGACCGTCCTGCACTTGCCAAGTTCATGATGGTCCCACACTATGCCTACCTGAAGGCCAAGATGCCGGGTACCAAGGGCATCATCACTATTGCGGGCGACTACCAGAAGTCGCTAGATTGCGTTGCCGCCAGGAGCCAGCTGGTCGAGTCCCTCGTCATCGCTCAAGAGAAGCGTCTCCTTGACCAGATGGTAGCCATGGCCAGCGAGAAGCCGGCCATGCCGACTGACCCCAAGGAGGTGGAAGCAGGGGCATCCTTCCAGCCGGCTAAGGAAACCAAGAAGATTGCCTTAGAACCGGTGCACCCGTAGAGGATTCATTTGCTGTGCCACGGATCGACCAAGTGATAGACTCCACGGCCGGCTGCGAGCTCTGTACTTCTTGGACGCGTACTTCGGCTACCACCAGATCAAGCTAGATCTGGCCGACCGCTTGAATACCGCCTTCATCACACCATTCGGCGCCTTCTGCTACATCATCATGACATTCGGCTTGAGGAATCTCGGCGCCACCTTCCAACGATGCATGCAGAAGTGCTTGTTGAAGCATCTCGGCCGCAATGCCCACATCTATGTGGATGACACTATGGTGAAGACAGAGAAGCGCGGCACCCTCCAAGAGGATGTCAAGGAAACCTTTGAAAATCTGCGCCATTTTCAAATGAAGCTCAACCCGGAGAAGTGTGTCTTCAGAGTACCAGCCAGCCAGCTCCTTGGCTTCCTTGTCTCAGAATGCGGCATCAAGTGCAACACCGTCAAGATCAAGGCCATCAAGCGGATGGAGAAACCCACCAGGCTACGTGACGTCCAAAAGTTCACCAGGTTCCTAGCATCCCTCAGTCGCTTCATCAGTTGGTTGGGTGAGAAGGCACTCCCCCTGTACAAGCTCATGAAGAAAACCACTTGCTTCGAGTGGAACGACCAGGCGGACGAAGCTTTCCTTCAACTCAAGCGCATGATGTCCACGCCGCCTATCCTGGTGGCTCCCGTTGCTAACGAACCGATGCTCCTCTACATCGCCGCCACCAACCGAGTCATCAGCATGGTGATCGTGGTCGAGCGTCCAGAAGCCGGCAAGGTGCAGTCGGTCCAGAGGCCGGTGTACTATCTGAGTGAAGTCCTGTTCGCCTCCAAGCAGAACTACCCCCACTAACAGAAGATGTGTTATGCCATGTACTTTGCCGCCAAGAAGCTGAAGCAATATTTCCAAGAGCACTCCATCACAGTTGTCTGCACCGCCCCTCTTGCCGAGATCATGGGAAACCGAGATGCTTCTAGCCGGGTGGCCAAGTGGGCCATTGACCTAGCTCCCCACACCATCCTCTACCAGCCCCGCACCACCATCAAGTTGTAGGGGAACGTTGCAGAAAATTAAAATTTTTCCTACGGTTTCACCAAGATCCATCTATGAGTTCATCTAAGCAACGAGTCAAGGGAGAGAGTTTGCATCTACATACCACTTGTAGATCACGAGCGGAAGCTAGCCAAGGGGATGGTGATGATGGAGTCGTACTCGAACGTGATTCGGATCACCGATGTCCAAGTGCTGAACGGACAGCACCTTCGCGTTCAACACACGTATGGGACGGGAGACGTCTCCTCCTTCTTGATCCATCAAGGGGGAAGGAGAGGTTGAGGAAGATTGCTCCAACGGCAGCACGACGGCGTGGTGTAGTTGGTGCAGCAGTACTCCGACAGGGCTTCGCCAAGCATATACGGAGGAGGAGAGGTGTTGGGGAGGGGAGGGGCTGCGCCTTGGCTTGTGTTAAGCTCCCATGCGCCTCCCCACTATATATAGGGGTGGAGGGGCTGGTTTCTTGCCCTCCAAGTCCATTGGGGCGTTGGCCAAGGTGGGAGGAAAGAAATCCCATCATTTCCTTCCCCACCGATTGTTATGCCCCCTTTTTAGGGATCTTGATCTTATCCCTTCGGGATATGATCTTATTCCTTCTAAGGGGGGATCTTGGTGCGCCTTGACCAGGGGTGTGGGGCCTTTCCCCCACTACTCACGTTCATGTGGGTCCCCTCAAGCAGGTGGGCCCCACTCCGGAACCTTCTAGAACCTTCCCGGTACAATACCGAAAAATCCCGAACATTTTCCGGTGGCCAAAATAGGACTTCCCATATATAAATCTTTACCTCCGGACCATTCCGGAACTCCTCGTGACGTCCGGGATCTCATCCGGGACTCCGAACAACATTCGGTAACCACATACAAACTTCCTTTATAACCCTAGCGTCATCGAACCTTAAGTGTGTAGACCCTACGGGTTCGGGAGACATGTAGACATGACCGAGACGTTCTCCGGTCAATAACCGACAGCGGGATCTGGATACCCATGTTGGCTCCCACATGCTTCTCGATGTTTTCATCGGATGAACCACGATGTTGAGGATTCGATCAGACCCTGTATACAATTCCCTTTGTCAATCGGTACGTTACTTGCCCGAGACTCGATCGTCGGTATCCCAATACCTTGTTCAGTCTCGTTACCGGCAAGTCACTTTACTCGTACCGTAATGCATGATCTCGTGGCCAACACTTTGGTCACCTTGAGCTCATTATGATGATGCATTACCGAGTGGGCCCAGAGATACCTCTCCGTCATACGGAGTGACAAATCCCAGTCTCGATCCGTGTCAACCCAACAGCTACTTTCGGAGATACCTGTAATGCACCTTTATAGTCACCCAGTTACGTTGTGACGTTTGATACACCCAAGGCACTCCTATGGTATCCGGGAGTTACACGATCTCATGGTCTAAGGAAGAGATACTTGACATTGGCAAAGCTCTAGCAAACGAACTAAACGACCTTTGTGCTATGCTTAGGATTGGGTCTTGTCCATCACATCATTCTCCTAATGATGTGATCCCGTTATCAACGACATCCAATGTCCATAGCCAGGAAATCATGACTATCTGTTGATCACAACGAGCTAGTCAACTAGAGGCTCACTAGGGACATATTGAGGTCTATGTATTCACACGTGTATTACGATTTTCGGATAATACAGTTATAGCATGAATAAAAGACAATTATCATGAACAATGAAATATAATAATACTTTTATTATTGCCTCTAGGGCATATTTCCAACAGTCTCCCACTTGCACTAGAGTCACCAATCTAGTTACATTGTGATGAATCGAACACCCATAGAGTTTTGGTGTTGATCATGTTTAGCTCGCGAGAGAGGTTTAGTCAACGGATCAGCGACATTCAGATCCGTATGTACTTTGCAAATTTCTATGTCTCCATCTTGAACATTTTCACAGATGGAGTTGAAACGACGCTTGATGTGCCTGGTCTTCTTGTGAAACCTGGGCTCCTTAGCAAGGGCAATAGCTCCAGTGTTGTCACAGAAGAGTTTGATTGGCCCGGACGCATTGGGTATGACTCCTAGGTCGGTGATGAACTCCTTCACCCAAATAGCTTCATGCGCTGCCTCCGAGGCTGCCATGTACTCCGCTTCACATGTAGATCCCGCCACGATGCTCTGCTTGCAGCTGCACCAACTTACTGCTCCACCATTCAACATATACACGTATCCGGTTTGTGACTCAGAGTCATCCAGATCTGTGTCGAAGCTAGCGTCGACGTAACCCTTTACGACGAGCTCTTCGTCACTTCCATAAACGAGAAACATGTCCTTTGTCCTTTTCAGGTACTTCAGGATATTCTTGACCGCTGTCCAGTGTTCCTTGCTGGGATTACTCTGGTATCTTGCTACCAAACTTACGGCAAGGTTTACATCAGGTCTGGTACACAGCATGGCATACATAATAGATCCTATGGCTGAAGCATAGGGGATGACACTCATCTCTTCTTTATCTTTTGCCGTGGTCGGTGACTGAGCCGAGCTCAATCTCACACCTTGTAACATAGGCAAGAACCCCTTCTTGGATTGATCCATTTTGAACCTCTTCAAAATCTTATCAAGGTATGTGCTTTGTGAAAGACCTATGAGGCGTCTCGATCTATCTCTATAGATCTTGATGCCTAATATGTAAGCAGCTTCTCCAAGGTCCTTCATTGAAAAACACTTATTCAAGTAGGCCTTAATGCTGTCCAGAAATTCTATATTATTTCCCATCAAGAGTATGTCATCTACATATAATATGAGAAATGCTACAGAGCCCCCACTCACTTTCTTGTAAATGCAGGCTTCTCCATAAGTCTGCATAAACCCAAACGCTTTGATCATCTCATCAAAGCGAATATTCCAACTCCAAGATGCTTGCACCAGCCCATAAATGGATCGCTGGAGCTTGCATACTTTGTTAGCGTTCTTAGGATCGACAAAACCTTCCGGCTGCATCATATACAGTTCTTCCTTAAGATGCCCGTTAAGGAATGCTGTTTTGACGTCCATCTGCCATATCTCATAATCATAGTATGCGGCAATTGCTAACATGATTCGGACGGACTTTAGCTTCGCTACGGGAGAGAATGTCTCGTCGTAGTCAATCCCTTGAACCTGTCGATAACCCTTAGCGACAAGTCGAGCTTTATAGATGGTGACATTACCATCCGCGTCTGTCTTCTTCTTAAAGATCCATTTGTTTTCTATCGCTCGCCGATCATCGGGCAAGTCTGTCAAAGTCCATACTTTGTTTTCATACATGGATTCTATCTCGGATTTCATGGCTTCAAGCCATTTGTTGGAATCTGGGCCCGCCATTGCTTCTTCATAGTTCGAAGGTTCACCGTTGTCTAACAACATGATTTTCAGGACGGGGTTGCCGTACCACTCTGGTGCGGAATGTGTCCTTGTGGACCTACGAAGTTCAGTAGCAACTTGATCCGAAGTACCTTGATCATCATCATTGGTTTCCTCTTCAGTTGGTGTGGGCATCACAGGAACATTTTCCTGAGCTGCACCACTTTCCCGTTCGAGAGGTAGTACTTCATCGAGTTCTACTTTCCTCCCACTTACTTCTTTCGAGAGAAACTCTTTTTCCAGAAAGCATCCGTTCTTGGCAACAAAGATTTTGCCCTCGGATCTTAAGTAGAAGGTATACCCGACAGTTTCCTTAGGGTATCCTATGAAGACGCATTTTTCCGACTTGGGTTCGAGCTTTTCAGGTTGAAGTTTCTTGACATAAGCATCGCATCCCCAAACTTTTAGAAACGACAGCTTAGGTTTCTTCCCAAACCATAATTCATACGGTGTCGTCTCAACGGATTTAGACGGTGCCCTATTTAAAGTGAATGTAGCTGTCTCTAGAGCGTATCCCCAAAATGATAGCGGTAAATCAGTAAGAGACATCATAGACCGCACCATATCCAATAGAGTGTGATTACGACGTTCAGACACACCGTTTCGCTGAGGTGTTCCAGGCGGCGTGAGTTGTGAAACGATTCCACATTTCCTTAAGTGTGTGCCAAATTCGTGACTTCAATATTCTCCTCCACGATCTGATCGTAGGCACTTTATCTTTCGGTCACGTTGATTCTCCACCTCATTCTGAAATTCCTTGAACTTTTCAAAGGTCTCAGACTTGTGTTTCATTAAGTAGACATACCCATATCTACTTAAGTCATCAGTGAGAGTGAGAACATAACGATATCCTCCGCGAGTCTCAACGCTCATTGGACCGCACACATCGGTATGTATGATTTCCAATAAGTTGGTTGCTCGCTCCATTGTTCCGGAGAACGGAGTCTTGGTCATCTTGCCCATGAGGCATGGTTCGCACGTGTCAAACGATTCATAATCAAGAGACTCTAAAAGTCCATCGGCATGGAGCTTCTTCATGCGCTTGACACCAATGTGACCAAGGCGGCAGTGCCACAAGTATGTGGGACTATCGTTATCAACTTTACATCTTTTGGCATCTACACTATGAACATGTGTAATATTACGCTCGAGATTCATTAAGAATAAACCATTGACCATCGGAGCATGACCATAAAACATATCTCTCATATAAATCGAACAACCATTATTCTCAGACTTAAATGAGTAGCCATCTCGTATTAAACGAGATCCAGATACAATGTTCATGCTCAAACTTGGCACTAAATAACAATTATTAAGGTTCAAAACTAATCCCGTAGGTAAATGTAGAGGCAGCGTGCCGACGGCGATCACATCGACTCTGGAACCATTCCCGACGCGCATCGTCACCTCGTCCTTCGCCAGTCTCCATTTATTCCGCAGCTCCTGCTGTGAGTTACAAATATGAGCAACGGCACCGGTATCAAATACCCAGGAGTTACTACGAGTACTGGTAAGGTACACATCAATTACATGTATATCAAATATACCTTTGGTTTTGCCGGCCTTCTTATCTGCTAAGTATTTGGGGCAGTTCCTTTTCCAGTGACCCTTCCCCTTGCAATAAAAGCACTCAGTCTCAGGCTTAGGTCCATTCTTTGACTTCTTCCCGGAAACTGGCTTACCAGGCGCGGCAACCTCCTTGCCGTCCTTCTTGAAGTTCTTCTTACCCTTGCCCTTCTTGAACTTAGTGGTCTTATTGACCATCAACACTTGATGTTCTTTCTTGATTTCAGCCTCTGCTGACTTCAGCATCGAGAACACTTCAGGAATGGTCTTTTCCATCCCCTGCATGTTGTAGTTCATCACAAAGCTCTTGTAGCTTGGTGGGAGCGACTGGAGGATTCTGTCAATGACCGCCTCATCTGGGAGGTTAATGTTCAGCTGGGTCATACGGTTGTGCAACCCAGACATCTTAGGATGTGCTCACTGACAGAACTGTTTTCCTCCATCTTACAACTGTAGAACTTGTCGGAGACATCATATCTCTCGACCCGGGCATGAGCTTGGAAAACTAGTTTCAGTTCTTCGAACATCTCATATGCTCCGTGATGCTCAAAACGCTTTTGGAGCCCCGGTTCTAAGCTGTAAAGCATGCCGCACTGAACGAGGGAGTAATCATCAGCGCGAGTTTGCCAAGCATTCATAATGTCTTGGTTCTCTGGGACGGGAGCATCACCTAGCGGTCCTTCTAGGACATATTGTTTCCTGGCAGCTATGAGGATGATCCTCAGGTTCCGGACCCAGTCCGTATAGTTGCTGCCATCATCTTTCAGCCTGGTTTTCTCTAGGAACGCATTGAAGTTCATGTTGACATGAGCATTGGCCATTTGATCTACAAGACATATTTGCAAAGGTTTTAGACTAAGTTCATGATAATTAAGTTCTAATCAAATTATGAACTCCCACTCAGATTAGACATCCCTTTAGTCATCTAAGTGTTACACGATCCGAGTCGACTAGGCCGTGTCCGATCATCACGTGAGACGGACTAGTCATCATCGGTGAACATTCTCATGTTGATCGTATCTTCCATACGACTCGTGTTCGACCTTTCGGTCTCGGTGTTCCGAGGCCATGTCTGCACATGCTAGGCTCGTCAAGTTAACCCTAAGTGTTTTCGCTGTGTAAAACTGTCTTACACCCGTTGTATGTGAACGTAAGAATCCATCACACCCGATCATCACGTGGTGCTTAGAAGCGACGAACTGTAGCAACGGTGCACAGTTAGGGGAGAACACTTCTTGAAATTTTTGTAAGGGATCATCTTATTTACTACCGTCGTCCTAAGTAAACAAGATGCATAAACATAATAAACATCACATGCAATTATATAGTTGTGACATGATATGGCCAATATCATATAGCTCCATTGATCTTCATCTTCGGGGCTCCATGATCATCTTGTCACCGGCTTGACACCATGATCTCCATCATCATGATCTCCATCATCGTGTCTTCATGAAGTTGTCACGCCAACGACTACTTCTACTTCTATGGCTAACGCGTTTAGCAATAAAGTAAAGTGAGTTACATGGTGTTCTTCAATGACACGCAGGTCATACAAAAAATAAAGACAACTCCTATGGCTCCTGCCGGTTGTCATACTCATCGACATGCAAGTCGTGAATCCTATTACAAAGAACATGATCTCATACATCACAATTCATCATTCATCACAACTTCTGGCCATATCACATCACATGATCAATCGCTGCAAAAACAAGTTAGACGTCCTCTAATTGTTGTTGCATCTTTTACGTGGCTGCAATTGGGTTCTAGCAAGAACGTTTTCTTACCTACGAATAACCACAACGTGATTTTGTCAACTTCTATTTACCCTTCATAAGGGCCCTTTTCATCGAATCCGCTCCAACTAAAGTGGGAGAGACAGACACCCGCCAGCCACCTTATGCAACTAGTGCATGTCAGTCAGTGGAACCGGTCTCACGTAAGCGTACGTGTAAGGTTGGTCCGGGCCGCTTCATCCCACAATACCGCCGAAGCAAGAAAAGACTAGTAGAGGCAAGTAAGATGACAAAATCCACGCCCACAACAAAATTGTGTTCTACTCGTGCAAAGAGAACTACGCATAGACCTAGCTCTGATACCACTGTAGGGGAACGTTGCAGAAAATTAAATTTTTTCCTATGGTTTCACCAAGATCCATCTATGAGTTCATCTAAGCAACGAGTCAAGGGAAAGAGTTTGCATCTACATACCACTTGTAGATCACGAGCGGAAGCTAGCCAAGGGGATGGTGATGATGGAGTCGTACTCGAACGTGATTCGGATCACCGATGTCCAAGTGCTGAACGGACAGCACCTCCGCGTTCAACACACGTACGGGACGGGAGACGTCTCCTCCTTCTTGATCCAGCAAGGGGGAAGGAGAGGTTGAGGAAGATTGCTCCAACGGCAGCACGACGGCGTGGTGTAGTTGGTGCAGCAGTACTCCGACAGGGCTTCGCCAAGCATATACGGAGGAGGAGAGGTGTTGGGGAGGGGAGGGGCTGCGCCTTGGCTTGTGTTAAGCTCCCATGCGCCTCCCCACTATATATAGGGGTGGAGGGGCTGGTTTCTTGCCCTCCAAGTCCATTGGGGCATTGGCCAAGGTGGGAGGAAAGAAATCCCATCATTTCCTTCCCCACCGATTGTTATGCCCCCTTTTTAGGGATCTTGATCTTATCCCTTCGGGATATGATCTTATTCCTTCTAAGGGGGGATCTTGGTGCGCCTTGACCAGGGGTGTGGGGCCTTTCCCCCACTACTCACGTTCATGTGGGTCCCCCCATGCAGGTGGGCCCCACTCCGGAACCTTCTAGAACCTTCCCGGTACAATACCGAAAAATCCCGAACATTTTCCGGTGGCCAAAATAGGACTTCCCATATATAAATCTTTACCTCCGGACCATTTCGGAACTCCTCGTGACGTCCGGGATCTCATCCGGGACTCCGAACAACATTCGGTAACCACATACAAACTTCCTTTATAACCCTAGCGTCATCGAACCTTAAGTGTGTAGACCCTACGGGTTCGGGAGACATGTAGACATGACCGAGACGTTCTCCGGTCAATAACCAACAGCGGAATCTGGATACCCATGTTGGCTCCCACATGCTTCTCGATGTTTCATCGGATGAACCACGATGTCGAGGATTCGATCAAACCCTGTATACAATTCCCTTTGTCAATCGGTACGTTACTTGCCCGAGACTCGATCGTCGGTATCCCAATACCTTGTTCAGTCTCGTTACCGGCAAGTCACTTTACTCGTACCGTAATGCATGATCTCGTGGCCAACACTTTGGTCACCTTGAGCTCATTATAATGATGCATTACCGAGTGGGCCCAGAGATACCTCTCCGTCATACGGAGTGACAAATCCCAGTCTCGATCCGTGTCAACCCAACAGCTACTTTCGGAGATACCTGTAATGCACCTTTATAGTCACCCAGTTACGTTGTGACGTTTGATACACCCAAGGCACTCCTACGGTATCCGGGAGTTACACGATCTCATGGTCTAAGGAAGAGATACTTGACATTGGCAAAGCTCTAGCAAACGAACTGAATGACCTTTGTGCTATGCTTAGGATTGGGTCTTGTCCATCACATCATTCTCCTAATGATGTGATCCCGTTATCAACGACATCCAATGTCCATAGCCAGGAAATCATGACTATCTGTTGATCACAACGAGCTAGTCAACTAGAGGCTCACTAGGGACATATTGATGTCTATGTATTCACACGTGTATTACGATTTCCGGATAATACAGTTATAGCATGAATAAAAGACAATTATCATGAACAATGAAATATAATAATACTTTTATTATTGCCTCTAGGGCATATTTCCAACACAAGTCCCAAGCACTGGCCGACTTCCTTGTCGACTGGGCCGAGTCCCAGTACCTGCCGCCAGCGGCGGATTCCACGTACTGGCAGATGCACTTTGACGGCTCAAAGATGCGCTCCATCTTGGGAGCCAACATCGTCCTCACCTCTCCCAAAGGTGACAAGCTGAAGTACATGTTGGCATTCTGGATACGGGGGTACCTAGACTTGCCTGCCTGCGGCCCACGGCATGGCTCCATCAACGGCCTGGTACGACCCAGTTTTAGCACCAATAGCTCAAGACCCTTGCGAGGCAGACGACACCAAGACCTCCAAGGGGATTGGCCTCCTTAGGCTAGCTCTCGAGGAGCGGAGATTTCTATGCTAGGTGCACCTCACGAGGTTCAGCTGACTTGAACCATGACGACCAAGGCCAGGCGGCGCCAGGCGGGCGCCAGCGGGTGCAGCGTACCAGTTTCCTCTTCGGTGCAAAGAAGGCAAGCAGCAGGCATGAAGTCCTGAGGAATCAACCAAAGGTTTCCATTTTGGTGTAACAAGACAAAGACCGCTAGGACGGTAGGAAGGAGGTCATGCCGAGCCCACTGCAGCGTCACGACCAAAGGTTTTTGCAGGCGAAGACCACTTTAGTCAGGATAGGATGTACTTGTCTCCCTTCAAATCTGGACGTTGTGGGATCACTTCCCACTAACATTTAGGAAGAGGACCAAGGCCACTATAAATAGGACCTAGCCACCACCATAGAAGGGGAGGGACGAAGACGACGAGGCAATCAGGATCGAATCCGTTCCACCCTCACCATCACACCAGCTCGCTTGAGCTCAAGAACACCTCACCTCCTGAGGCTGTTCAGCCATTGTTCTAGTTCATCCTCAGCCCCTCGAGGCAATCCACCGCAAAGCTGGAGTAGGGTATTACACCGCAAGGTGGCCCGAACCTGGATAAACTGATGTGTCTCTCTTTCCGTTTGAGCTCGACGCGCTAGGATGTGAGGATCGCGAGTAGGCAGGCTGGGTAGGTTGAGATCTCTGCACGCACCCCAGAGTTTGAACCTCTCAAGGTTTGTGGAACCCAAAATCCGACATTTGGCGCGCCAGGTAGGGGTGCGTTATATTTTCTCTTCCGTCGATCGATCCACCGTTACTCCGACGCTTCCGTGGCTGACACACGTCGGGCTCACGCTGAGCGCCGGGCCACGGTTGTCACCCGTGTCGCTTAGAGAGGACCAACAGGCGACGGCTGTCCTCGTCGTCCCCCATCGCCGGTGGCCAACTCCACCACGGGCCCGACTGGCCACAAGCAGCAAGCTTCATTGCCGCACCCCTTCGTGCGCCGCGATGGGTGCATCACCACTCCATCGCTGACCCCGGCCGCGTCCTCCTCCCACGCGCATCGTGGCCCGGCGAACGCTCAGGTTGCACTGCTCATGGCGCGGGAGCTCCTACGCTACCGCCCAGTCGCCGACTTCTACAAGGAGTGGCTTGAATGCATCGCCGAGCTCGTCAGTGCCGTTGGAGACTCTGCTGCGCCGGCCTGCTCACTGCCTCAGCTGCCACCTACTGTGGACGACGTGGCTCACGGGGTGCCTCCACCACCTCCAGTCTAGGGCACCATCATCGAGCCGAGGGGGGCAGCACCACGGCGAGACCCGTAGCATCAGGCGCCCGCGCGTGAAGAAGCAAGTTGTCAAGTGGTGCAGCGGCCCCAAGAAGAGGAATGTGCGCTTCCAGCACCTCCACGTCAAGACTGTGTGTTGCCTGTGGTGATGGCGCACGAGCACCAAGACCAGGCTCCACCACCCTGACGGGCTCCCGTGACCACAGCAGGGTGTCGTGCATTCACTCCGGAGCTACACAACGTCATCTGGCCGGGCAAGTGCAAGCCTGACCTGCCCCACGCTACGACGGCACCGCCAACCCCGCCAAGTTCATGTAGCTCTGTGAATTGAGCATCGAGGTGGCTAGTGGTGATGAGAAGATCATGGCGAACTGGTTTCCCATGGCCCTCAAGGATGCCACACACTCCTGGCTCCTGAACCTCCCCATGGGGTCTGTCTCCTCCTTGGATGAGATGCGCGACTGCTTCATCGCCAACTTCCAGGGCACTCGCGACTGCTCGCCGGCCGCGGGTGACCTACAACGCATCAAGCAGCAGCCAGGAGAGACCCTGCAGAAGTACATCAAACGCTTGAACAACGTTCGCCTCAAGATCCCCAAGGTGTCGAACGAGGCCATCATCTCAGCGTTCACTGATGGCGTCCGCGACATCAAGATGAAGGAGGAGCTCGCCATACATGAAGACCTCTGCACTGCCCTGGAGATGTTCAACATGGCGAACAAGTGTGCGAGGGCTGAGGAGGGACGCCTCTCCCACCTCGAGCTCCCCAATGCTGATACAGAAGACAAGAAGGCCAAGGCCAAGGACGTGAAGCGCAAGGGGCTAGCTGTGCTTGCAGCCGAGCCGGAGATGAAGCGCGGATGCAATCACCCTGAGTCATCCAAGGGCAGCCATCCATTCTGCGTCTTCGTCAACATGCACAGCCACAACACCAATGACTGCTAGGAGCTCAGGGCCCTCCGCGACAGGCGCCTCAGTCGACGCCTCGAGCACAACGATCAAGGCTACGGTGGTGGAGGTCGCTGAGGTGGAGGACACCCGGACGGCTGTGACCATCACCAGGAGTGGTGCGACCAGTCTCGGGAGGACCGGTGGCAGGGCCTGTCTCGTGAGGGCGCCTAGAGGGATCAGCCTCAGGGCAATGCTCATCTTCCTCCGCTGCCTCCACCGCCAAGAAGGAACAAAGATCACCACTAGGACGAGGGGGCTGGGGGCTTCCAGGAGCCTCATGCCATTGCCTGCATCTTGGGCGGCTCCCAGGCCCCGGCCTCTCATTGCATCTTCAAGCAGTCCGCACGCGAGGTGAACGCAGCGCTCCCCAAGCTCGAGGCGACACGCCCGCTCAGGTGGTCCAAGTACACCATCACCTTCAACTCCTCTGACCAGCTCAAGTGCGCGGCCACAGCTGGCGCGCTCCCAATGCTCTGCATGCCCATCATCAATAACATGCTCATCACCAAGACCATCATCGATGATGGATCAGGGCTCAATGTTCTCTCTGTCCAGACGTTCAACAGGCTCCAAGTGCCATACCACCAGCTCTAGACTACCAAGCCCTTCTCAGGAGTGATCGACGGCTCCATGCATCCGATCGGGCAGGTCTGCCTCCCTGTCACCTTCGGCAAGCACGACAACTACCACACCGAGCTCATCGACTTCGACGTCGCTGACATTCGCCTGCCGTACAACGCCATCCTCGGGTACCCAGCACTGGCCAAGTTCATGGCAGTGACGCGCCACGGCTACAATGTCCTCAAGATGCCAGGGAGTGGCGACATCATCATGGTCGCCTGCGAGGAGAAGGACGCGGTGTGCTCTCTCGAGCACGCCTACCAAGCTGCAGCGGTCGAGAACCCTGAAGACGAGGGTGATGTCCTCCCTCCTGAGGTTGCCCCCAAGACAAAGAAGCAGCTGCTGGGCCAGGGATCTCATGAGGAGGCATCGCCCGATAGTGCCACGTTGAGCCTCGCGTCCATGGATGGGGCGCCTTCACCTATCGCATAGGAAGGCGCGCCCGGCCCCTCTCAGGTTGGGCTCGAGGGCTCTCCTTTGGAGGGCCTCAGACCAAGCCAGCGTCACAAGGGAGGCGCTCGGGAACCATGTGGAGGCATGCTTCAGTGCATGCTTTCGAGGAGAGAGCACAGGGCGCGAGGCACCAGGTGCTCAGGAATTCATCAGCAAGGCAGCCAAGGAGATTCAAGAGGCGAGGGCTCTACAGGGCGATCGCCGCCCATCGCTGGGCACAGCTCCTTGCCCAGGTGAGGGTGAGGAGTTCTGTGTCTGCATCGACATCCCAGCGCTCAACAGGGCCATGTCTCAGGAGCTCTTCTGTCCGTCCCGTGTCGGCCGGTGCGAGGGCCCCCCTCACAGCTACGTTCACATGTCGTTCGGCCTGCTGAGCACAGTTGTTGCATCTCAGCACATCATGTAGAGTCCTAGCAGCTCAGGATGCTAGGCACCAGGTGATCCTGGAGGAGATGGAGATGGATCCTCACGAGCCCGCCAGGCCCCCAGAGCGTCCTGAGGTTCAGGGCCAGGGCAGCTCATGAGAAGCGACTTCAGCAACGCACGCCTCCTGCTAACCCGACATTTCTTCAGTAATGGTGCCAGGTGACATCTTTTAGTTCGTTCAGTTTGGGGGCGCCCCTTGGGCTGCACTATCCCCAAGTCGCGTGGGTCCGTCCCTGCGACATGTATCCATTTTGCGTCTATCAGAACTAGTTTACCTTCCTCTATGAGTTGCCTTAAAATTATCAATTGCCTATCCGGCGCTTCGTCGCCAAGAACGTCTCACGCCCTTGCGAGCCCACCCACAACCGCCTCATGATTAAGGACTGGCACGATATCTGTGCTCGGGTCCGTCCCTGCAGTGTCGCTAAGCCCAAGAGGCTAAGCTCTGGCTCACGGGCCAGCTCCCGTGTACGTCACCTCCCATGGCCCTTGGTGCCTTGTTCTCGCATGAGCTAATCACGGGCGGATGAGTGAGGGCGTGTGACCTGGTGCCTCGTCACCACGGGAGCCGCGCGCCGGTTGTTTTTCTTCAGGACCTTTGCATGAGAAGACTAGGCACGGCGTCTGTGCTCGGGTTCGTCCCTGCAGCATCGATAAACCCAACGACTGAGCTCTATCTGGTGGGTCAGCCCCATTCACGTCACCTCCTGGGGTCGTTGGTGTCTGGCCTTCTCATGCAATAACCTCAGGAGACTCACTCAGCGCAGGATTCCTAACCACCTTGCAGGACAGAAACAAGTGTTCCCAACCAAATTCAGGCGCAACCCGCCTTGAGGTAGGGCCTCATGAGTCCCGCGCTGGCTCACGAGTGCCCATACACACCTCCTCTAGCCCTGCCATGCAAGCCACATGTCAGGGCAGGGTTGTACACGCCCCGGGGGCTCTCCTCAGAGGGAGCCCCCTCCTACACACCAGTGGAAGCACCATGCTCCGTGCTGGTAGTCGACACTGCCGAGGAGCGGCTATGCCCGTGCAAGAGTGGAAGCGCCATGCTCCGTGCTGGTGATAAACAACTGAGGGTGGCCGCACGGCTGCAATAACCTCAGGGAGCCTCCGGGCTCAGTGCTTAGCCTCACCGCGCTGCTCTCCCTTGGGAGGGTAGCACGAGGAGGGTGGGGATGGGGCTACGCCTAGGTCACGCCTGACGTACACCACCATGTTAGGTCCCACGGACCTGGTCTTCGCGAGCCCCTCCCGAGTGAGAGATCAGCAAGGAAAGGTATGTTGGTCTGTTCGTACGTCAAGGGGGGCTCCTGAGCATCGTGTCTCAGGAGCCTAAGTGGCCACGTAGCCCCTCACCCCTTGGTCTCGTCCTAGCGATCCGAATGACACAATGGCGGCTGAGGTATGCATGGGGCCAAGCCATCCGATGCAGAACGCCAAGGCCTAACTCTCATACTACCTTTCCCAGGTCGTTCATACGTCAAGGGGGACTCATGAGCATCGCGTCTCAGGAGCCTAACTGGACGCGTAGCTTCTCACCCCTTGGTCTCGTCTAGCAATCCGAATGACCCAATGGCGGCTGAGGTATGCGCGGGGCCGGGCCCTGCCGACGCAGAACGCCAAGGCTTCCCCTCGCACCTCCTTTCCCAAGCTGTTCGCACGTCAAGGGGGACTCCTGAGCATCGTGTCTCAATAGCCTAACTGGACACGTAGCCCCTCACCCCCTGGCCTTGTCCTGGAAATCCGGATGACCTAGCGGCGACTGAGGTACACACGGGGTCGGGCCCTACCGACACAGAACACTAAAGAAAACGGGAAAAGAGATCGCGAAACCTCAAGAAAATTATTACAAAACATATTGTTCCAATCACAAATTCTTACGCCTCCACGAGGCATGATACTTGCTGCAGAATAGAACCAGGGAGAAGCACCACATCCGAGCTTCCTCTTCAGCCCTGGACGCCGTCGTCGCCCACCTACGAAGTCCCGTCATCGGAGATGTCGCCATCATCCTTGCCCTCGGCCCCAGCCGCGGGGCCAATGGCGAGGAACTTCTTCAGCAGGGCCTCCACCGGACCCTTCATGGCATCAGCAGCAGTGGCATAGGAGTCGGGGTCCATGGGCTCGAGCAAGGCGGTGAAGTCAAAGATAGCGTCCCGGAGATAAAGATGGTTGAAGGCGCTCATCGGGGCCGAGGAAGAGAGTAGACGGGCCTCACCTTCCACCATGGAGCCAAAACCGGCGACGACGTCCTCAAGCACTTCAATGATCTCGGGAAGCAGAGTGGCCAAGCTCTCCTTCGAGGTCACTGCTGGCTACTGGGGCCCGCTCCCAAAGAGTTCCTGCAATGCCTTGCGGGACCTCGCCTCGAGGGAAATGAAGGCGTCGTGCTCCATGGTGGCCGCCTTCTCGGCCTTGGCAAGGGCCGCCTGGGCCGCCTCCGCCTCCTCCTTCAACTTCTCTAGGTGGCTGCACTCCGTGGCCTGTTCCTGGGCTGCCTGCTTTAGCTCAACATCGCGATAAACAATGGCAGCCTCCTGGGCCTTCAGCTTCTCCTCTCGCTCCTAGAGCTGACCGGCCTAGGCGGCCTACTGATCCCGGAGGGCCATCAGCTCAGCCTCCGCCACATGGCACCGCTCCTGTGCGTCCTTGACCTCCTTCAGTGCCACATCACGCTTGGCAGCGGCTAAGCCGGCCACCTTCCGGGCCTCCTCCACGAATACCGTGGCCTGACCATAGGTCGTGTGGACGGACGCGTCAGCCAGGAGCCACCCCGATACCAGCTCTAGGTGCCCCAACGCCATGCACCGATCCAGACCTTGAATATTACCCTGGAGATGGTCCAACGTGAAGCGGGCCTCCACCAGGGCTCCAGGCACGGCAGAAGCACCATGGCCCGGCGGCATGGTGGGCGGAAGAAGAGGTGCTCCCGGCACCAAGACTGGTGGAGCTGCAGCAGCAGGAAGGACCGGGGGCTCCGGAGACCTCGCGTCCTCAGGAGGCGCATCGGGGATGGGCATCGCCAGGGCTAGCTCTACTATGGGAGCCGTTTCCTCTCGAGGCTGGGCCTCAGAGCTTCGGGAGGGCGACGCCACTACAGGAGCCACAGGAGCCGTTGCGCCCCTCTGTGCCGGAGCCACAGCAACCATCGCGGCATGCTTGGCCTCGGTGGCCCCGGCATCCCCCTTCTTCTTATTCACCACCGTCTGCGGTCTGACGACAAATGAAGATACTAAGCACCGCAACAAAATCCAGGAGCAAGGCCAAGAAGGAAGCACTTACTGGTCCGCAACGACGTAGTTCCTCTTTAGGCTCATTAGCGTGGGCTTCATGGGCGTGGGCGGCACTGCGTTCTTGGGGGCAGGCGAGCATGCGGTCGGCGTTGCGATGGATGGTGACGGCGAAGCAGGAGCGCTGCCCAGGGGAATTAGCACCGACCTGCCCCTCTTCACGACCGCTCGCTTTGGCTTCTTCGATGGGGTCCCCCGGATCTCGTGGTGACCCCGGCAGGGCGAGCCAACTCCATAACCGGGTGCGCACCCGTGTCATCATCATCGGAGAAGTCGTGGAGGAGGTCTCTCTGCCTCGGACCAGTGGTCTCCCCCTCCCCCTCCTCGATGGCTTCGGAGGAGGGGTCGCCGGAGGAGAAGTCCACCAAGGAGGCGGCTAGCAGGGGAAGCTCCATCGACACGAGTCCGCGCTCCATGAAGACAGGCATGGCGGCGGCAATCTCCTCCCCATCTTCTCGGTGGTACAGCGGGAGGCAATCATCCAGAGGGCCGCTTGGGTCCTTCCCGACCAGGGAGTGCAAAACCTTGCTCAACTCCTTGTCGAGCAGGCTGTCTTGGCGCAGCTGGAGCTTATCTTCTGCGCCCCCGAGCTTCCACAAGGGGCAGGAGCGCTCCTGGAGTGGCGCCAGGTGCTACGTCAGGAACTCCTTGACAATCATGGCCCTGCCAGCTTCTCCGCCTTCAAGTCAGCCTCCATCTTCTTCATCAGTGGCCTCGGCTGGGGGTCGATAATCTTCTCGTGAGACCACCCCTTCTCGGATGACGGGATCTCGGTCGGCAGCTCCAGCAGGACGTGGGAGCGCTTGGCGTCCATAAGGACCCATTTGTTCCGAATGTCCTCCACCTTCTTCCCGGGGCGGGAAATCGTTTGCTGCCATTGGCCGCGACAAAGCCAGCACACCCTGTGGGTTGGTGGCCGTTCACCCGAAGGTAGAAGAAGTGGTGGAGCATTGCGATGGAAGGCATCACCCCCACGAACGCCTCGCTGTAGAAGGCGAAGATTGACGGGAGGAGAACGGAATTGGGATGAAGATGGAGCGCGTGGATACCGTAATGGTGGAGGACAGCGTAGAAGAAGCGGGAGAAAGGAGGAATCAGCCCCGCATAGACGTTGTGCAGGAAGAAGGGGTAGAAGGTGTTGTTCGCGGGTTCCGGCTCAGCGAAACCAACTTGGAGCACTGTCTCCCCCCCTTCGTTGCCGTCGCTCGCCGTTAAGAGAAGCGCGGTCTGGAGCTTCTCCTCAGTGACGGTGGGTGCGCTCAGCGCTGGCTCGAACCAGGCTGCAGAGCCGACAGCCGAGGCTGGAGCCTTAGCCTTATCAGCTGCCATCGGCAAGAGATCAGTGGGGAGGATCGGCAGATCTGGGGGATTTTTTCGGCATAGGTAGAGAAGGGGATTTGGAGCAAGACGAAAGGAAGGCAGTGAAGGCTCAACGGCAGGTGCTAGCCTTTTTGTAAACCAGGAGCGGTTGCCGAGGCAACATGGGGAAGTGGAGATGCCCACGTCCCATCAATCGACACGCGTCGTCCAAGGCTGCAGGCGGTTAGGGCCTGTGGAGCTCCGCACTTGCCCTTTGGCTTCGCCTAGAAGCCAAGTCTGAGTGCGCCTTGGGCCCGGGGGCTAATGCCAGTGTTCTGGATAGGGGGTACCCAGACTTGCCTGCCTGCGGCCCGCAGCGTGGCTCCATTGATGGCCTGGTACGGCGTAGTTTCAGCACCAACTGCTCAAGTCCCTCCCGAGGGGCCAAGCCTCGCGAGGCGGACGGCACCAAGACCTCCAAGGGGATCGGCCTCCTCAGGTTAGCTCCCGAGGAGCGGAGATTTCTATGCAAGGTGCACCTCACGAGGTTCAACTAACGTGAGCCATGACGACCAAGGCCACGCGGGCGCCAGCGGGTCCAGCGTACTAGTTTCCTCTTTGGGCAAGGGAGGCAAGCAGCAGGCGCGGAGTCCCGAGGAATCAGAAAAAGGTTGCCATTTTGGTGCAACAAGACCAAGACCACCAGGACGGCAGGAAGGAGGTCATCGCCGAACCCACCGCGGTGTCACGACCAGAGGCTTTTGCACGCGAAGACCACTTTAGCCAGGATAGGATGTACTTGTTGTCTCCCTTTAAATCTGGCCGTTGTGGGATCCCTTCCCGCCAACATTTGGGAAGAGGACTAAGGCCACTATAAATAGGACCTAGACACCACCATAGAAGGGGAGGGACAAAGATGACGAGGCAATCACGATCGAATCCATTCCACCTTCACCATCACACCAGCTCGCTTGAGCTCAAGAACACCTCACCTCCTGAGGTTGTTCAACCACTGTACTAGTTCATCCTCAGCCCCTCGAGGCAATCCACCACAAAGCTGGAGTAGGGTATTACACCGCAAGGTGGCCCGAACCAGGATAAAATATTGTGTCTCTCTTTACCTTTGAGCTCGAAGAGGATCGCGAGTAGGAAGGCTGGGTAGGTTGAGATCTCCACACGCACCCTAGAGTTCAAACCTCTCAAGGGTTTGTGGAACCCGAAATCCAACAGTACATGCTGCAGATCCACTTCACCGCCTCCAAAAATGTAGCCGAGTATGAGGCGCACATCTTCAGGCTCCGACTTGCCAAAGAAATCGGCATTCGCCACATCCTCTGCTACGGCGACTCAAACTTGGTGGTCCAGCAGTCGTCCAATGACCGGGATGCCAAGGACGCCAACATGGCAAGCTACCTCTTCCTTATCCAGTAGATGAGCACGCACTTTGATGGGTGCGAGTTCCTCCATGTACCATGAGCCAACAATGACGCAGCGGATGCCCTCGCCCGCATTGGCTCCAGCCAGCAGGCCATACCAGCCGGCGTCTCCCTCGAGTGCCTGCACAAGCCGTCTATCAAGCCTTCACTGGAGTCCGACTCCATCTTCGAGCCGGCTGACCCCGGAGCAGTCAGATCTGGCTTGGGGACTTCAGCAGCCGGCCCGGGGACTTCGGCAGTTGGCCCGAGGACTTCAGCAGGCTGCCCGGGGGCTCCACTTCCAGCATCGGCCCAGGAACCCCACCAAGCAGCCGAGGGGTTGCGGCAATCGGCCCGGGGACTTCATCAGCACAACCAGGAGTGGCCGGCTCCGGCCCGCCGCCTCCCAACCTGGCCACCGTAGTGCTAGTTGCCATCTTCACAGTGTTGGCGACCCCATCTTGGGAGCAACCCATCCGCGACTATCTGGTAAGCCGCGTGCTACCAGCTGACGAAGTGCTAGCTCGATAGATCCAGCGTCGAGCAGGTGCCTACACCATCGTCAACCGAGAGCTCCCCAGGCAGAGTGTGACCGGCGTTTATCAATGCTTTGTGGAGCCAGAGAAAGGCATGGAGATCCTCAGAGACATTCACCAGGGCGAATGTGCCCACCATGCCGCCTCCAGAGCTCTCGTAGCAAAAGCCTCCCTCCATGGCTTGTTATGACCGACTGCTTTGGATGATGCCAAAGAGTTGGTCAAGAAGTGCAAAGGGTGCCAGAAGGTCAGCACCAAGAAACACCAGTCGGCCTCTGTCCTCAAGACCATCCCCATCACCTGGCCTTTTGCCCTCTAGGGTTTGGAGATGGTGAGTCCATTCAAGACAGCATGCAGCGGCATGACTCATCTGCTCGTCGCGGTGGACAAATTCGCCAAGTGGATAGAAGCCAAGCCAATAAAGAAGCTAAATGGTCCGACTGCTGTCACCTTCATCGCCGACATCATCATCCGATGCGGCGTTCCCCACAGCATCATCACCGACAACGGCACCAACTTTGCCAAAGGCGCCTTGGCCTGTTTTTGCACAAACCAAGGCATCCGACTAAACCTAGCATTTGTCGCCCATCCGCAGTCAAACGGCCAAGTGGAGTGAGCAAATGGACTCATCATGTCTGGCATCAAGCCCTGCCTGATCGAGCCACTGGAGCGGTCGGCCGACTGCTGGACCGATGAGCTGCTGGCCGTCCTCTGGAGTCTTTGGACCACGCCCAACTGATCAACTGGCTTCACGCCCTTTTTCCTCATGTATGGTGCCAAGGCTATCATTCCCACGGATATCGAGTTCGACTCGCCTCGTGTCACTATGTACACGGAGGTCGAAGCAAAGGAGGTGCGAGAAGACGGCGTCGACCTGTTGGAAGAGGCTCGGCTGCTAGCATACAGCCCGTCCACCATTGATGGTGTCCTGGACTAGGGGGTACTCACCACATCGTCTCCCGATCAGTGGGATTGGGTCGAGGACCCCCATGGCCGTTCACTCGTGGGCCAGTCGGACAACTGATGCATACACGAGGAAGATTTCACAAGACTTGGTGATCAATACAAGGACTCCTCTCCACCAACGTATTTGACTAGGACTCTTGTTATCCTAGGCCCCTGGTACATTACATAAGCCCGGGCTAGGCTAGTTAATAGAGGAGGACATTATTCATCATACCCTCAGGTTTAGACCACAACATATGATCTTGGGGTAGATCAACTCTTGTAACCCCTATACTCATTAAAGTCAATCAAGCAGCATGTAGGGTATTATCTCTTCGAGAGAGCCCGAAGCTGGGTTAAATCCGTCCCAAGCTGCCATGTTACCATCGATCCTAAGACACACAGCTTGGGACCCCCTACCCGAGGTCTGCCGGTTTTGACACCGACAATGGTGCTTTCATTGAGAGTTCCACTGTGTGGTCGGTAAAAGGATCAATTGTCGCCTGTAGGTCAACTGCAATGTCGACGTCTTCGTCGCTGGCTCGATTGGTCACCTTGGCTCGACCGAGGACTGTGCCCTGCCTCCAATCATCATGTTCGGACGAGGGCCTTTCTCAACATCAACTCCAATCTCTGTCAAGATCATGGAGGAATCATCCATGGAGCTCGGGAGCTCAACGTCAACATTGCCCTCGAGCGACCGTGCTATTTTTCTGGACAAAAAACTTGTATCCGCTGCCACCACCTCCTCGAGCATCACTTTGACGATTCCTTCAGGGGAACTGTGCATAATTGAGTCTACAACAACCCTGTAAAATTTCGTCGCGTTCTGATGGAGCAATCTCCGCCGATCTCTGATATACCGGAGCCCTGTCGAAGCTGGACGGGAATTTGGACGAGTTTAGGGTGTGGTCTACAGAGCCCAGCTCGGAGGTCCTTTGGAAGATCCAACCGTTCATCTGTTGCGGAATTCCCATATCTACCACCCCTCAAAATTTTAGCTCGATCCGACGGTTGAAACTCCGGGAACCTTCCGATAAGTGGAACAATTTTATGATTTGTTTTCTGCGCGAATACAGATCCGACCCGAATTCATGTTTCTTTATAAACGTGATATTGGACAACCTTTTTAGAGGAATTTTCTTTTAGGGTATTGTGCATTGTTCTTAACACGTGCCCATAAAATTTTAAGCCTTCTCTGAGGTAATCTTCACCATCACGCTTGTGTCAGACCTGCCCGACAATATTGCTCCACGGCTGCTGACCTGCGCTAGACACGTCGTCGCTATGTTGAGCCAAGCTCAACTTCTTTGGATCATCATCTCGGCAAGCCGAACAAGAGTTCGGAATTGCTAAGGATAAATCATCACCAACATTGCCGCCCCACGGATTACATGGAGCAAGCACACCGGCATCGCCGCATGGTCACTTCATCAAGCCAGCATTGACCGCATCACAAGTTATGACTTGTGTCGGCATGGCTGCACTGTTGCTTCTTCAAGGTGATGTCCATCACGCCGAACTGCTTCAACACCTCGGCTGACATGGAAGATCCAACATCTCCTTACCGACCTGCTCCGTCACCTCGTCTGGACCGGTGGCTTCGCCATATCTTCATCAACCTACTCCGGAGACTTCAGCGTCACCAGCCAACTGGCTTCGTCACGTTAGCTGGATCGAGGGCTTTCCTCGGCGAGCCAACCTTTGCCAGCATCTCCATGCCATTGCTTCATCGCCCATCCGGCAATGGGTGGGCGGATCGAGTCCCAATTGTGGGAGTCACTTTTCTTCGGACTGCTACAACAAATAAACCAGGTGCTATTAATCCTAGCAATGTTTGCTTGTTTGGGTTTATTTTTCCCAAGGAATTATTACTCTGGTTTGTTCCATCATCTGTACACATGTCCATCAAATGGTGGCCGCATTAACGACGGGCGCGTGGTGGTTTAGTCAGTTTCCGTACATAGTTCAGCAAACGCTGCATCCGGAACTCGGACCGACTTGTGAATTCAGGCTTTGCCAGGCCTTTACCGCATCACGCCGACGCCCTGCATCGACATTGACTTCGGCGCCAGGACACATATCTTTAAATAAATCATTTTGCATAAATTAATTACGCAAGCATTTTTATATATTTATATTATTATTGCTGGCCTGCACTATTTTACATGTGCAGGTAATGGACTTCGACTGCTTCACGTGGTCTCTTCGGCAAGCCGACGCCGTCGTCCCAATCAACGTAAATTGGCTCGCATGATCACCTTGTTGGTCGAGTTGCCATACCGACGTGTTCGGTTGCCTCGGGGACTTCGGCATCGCCGAGAAAGCTCTACCTCATCGAGTGTGCGGCGCACATGACATATTTATTTTATTACTCACTTTGCATAAATTATTTGTTATGCAACATTTTTTAATTTATTATTATTACTATTATCTCCGGTTTGCACTATTTTTTGTGCACAGGAAAATGACCCGGGTCGGGCAGTGTTGTCACCTCGGCGTACTGACATACTACGTCACCTCGACTGGACGGGGGGCTTCGTCAACACTTCATTACCCCATGCCGAGGACTTCGGCGTCACTCTGCCGGCCTGCATTGGTCGTGCTATGTCACCACTTCAGAGTGCCGAGCTCTTCGCTCCGCCACCTCAAGACCGGCTTGGGGGATTGAACCTTGTCCTGCATCAAGCTCGAACCGCGTCATCAAGGGCGAACACATTAAGCAGCTAAGTCACATTCATGCTCAAAGTTTAAATTTTTAACTTGTGTTCGGTTCGACCATGCTCACATACGTTATTTGTTAAAAGAAACTTCCCTTACCCATGTTAACTGGGGGCTCTTAAAATTTACACGAGTTATATATAATAATGTGTTTTCTTCCTGGTCGTTGCAAAGTCTTTTTCTACCAGTCCTTTTTTGACTCGAGTGTATGGTCACTAGCCGGATAGCCTAGCTTCTCGCTAAAGCCGCTTGAGTTTAGTTTGCTAAACCGGCCTCAGAGAAGCACTCCGCCTTCGGGATAAGGAGCTTGAAGCTGTAGGCTGACCCGCTTGAAGTCTTGAGATCGGATGTGTCATGTTAAAGCATGACAGGAGCACAATTATTTTTAAAGACCAATTTCCGGATAGGCAACAAAATCTCGGTTTAGTCCAGACGTCAAGCTTTTACATAAGTTTTTGGCTTTTCGAGCCTATGGCACTTTTAAACTATTTGTGTGTTTCCAGCATAAGTCTCATAGTGCAATGTCGGACACCTTTAGAGATTCTGCAAAAACATTCTCAGATATTCCTCCTTTGTTTGGATTATAGCCCTTCCTTGGGGATTTACTATCCAAAGTAAATCTTTCCAGTTTCAAATACTACTATTTCTTCGCGGGCAGAAAGTCCAAAATCTTCTTTTTCCGGTACTCCTTACTCTTTTCTCCCGTCGTCCTACTTTCACTTGGGCTCTGATTCACACAATCGGAAAGCCCTGGCGATGTGGGTCACCCTTTTCCTCTATACATCTGTTCAGCAAAGGGGGCTGCTATATATGCATCGGTTTTGAATTGTGTCTTTAGTCAATAGTTGGGTTGCCCGGCTCCTATGCTTGCCTCCTACGTTCCGCTTTGTTCGGCTAGGTGTGCAAAGGGAGAACCACTGCGATTGTGCTCCAACTCACATGGTTAAGCACCTCAGTGGAGAAAGCCAAAAACTGACTATCACATGAAGCGTAAACTGGTCAGCGATCCGATGACTGTGTTAAATGACAGGTCGTTCATAACATTGGCCGAAGTGTTTATGGCTTGACCTCGGCTGTCGCTGAACACTAACCAGGGGCTAGTATCTAGCCTCCCAACTTTAGGCTCCTATGACTAAGTGAAAGTTATAAAGCCCGCATATCTGATTGCCTCGTTTCCGCTAACACAACCGCCTTCGAGCACCGAGACGTCGTCTAAGGATTGTTTTGTTATTATGGAAACACCCGGCATAGCATCTACAAAGGGTGGGAAGCCGACGATGGGACACTTTCAACTGATAAACAGTCGCAACGGAGTCAAAATAAACATATCATCGGCATTTGTATTTAATATGAGGGCTGCCTTCCGTAATCATTGTTATATAAAGCCATAAATATGCATCAATTTGACTTAAGATTTTGGCCAAGCTGGGTTGCCTGGCTCCTGTGCTTACCCCTACGTTCTCGATTGTTCGGCTAGGTGGTAAAGGGAGCACCTCTGTGATTGTTACTATCGGGTCATCCGAGTTAGTACCTCAGACTGGGTGAAGCCGAAAGCTAGTGATCTTAAAGGATATAACTGGTTGGCAAAGTGAAAATTTAGGTTCGCTATAGACCACATAGTTCGGGAACTTTCCCCAAACTAAATACTCAATATTTTCCTCCCACATTGATCGGACGTGAGGTTTCATGATCATGATCAGCATGACAACCCAAAGAAAGGAACCGATAGCGGGACTAATTTTCTTTGGAAGATGTTTTTTACATTTAATAGCAATATAGCATATCTCTCCGCATACCTTTGTTTATTAAACCATATGGCCGGATTGCCTTGTTTGTCATAAAACTTTGCCCTTGTAAAGGCTTTATAAAGTAGGACAAACACTCCCCAGCTACTTGCCAAGGAGGTTGAAGCCGATGGTCGGTCAACAAAGTTTTGTACAATGCGGATCCGAGCATTAATGATGTAAAGTACTTGGATACATAGAATCATTGCACATAAAAATTGCGAGTAAAATCCATTTATTGTAATCCATCTTTTAAACCCCTTGGGGCCTACCTTGGCAGCTCGGATTTCGACCAGCTCTAAGCTCCTTTAAGAGATCTTTATTCTCTTTCCGAGAAGTTTGTGTTAAACACAACAAATTTTTCTGTCAAATGAATATAGATCCTTAATTCGACCACCCGTGCCCACATTAAAGCTCGGGGGCTACTGGGCTTCGTGCTCATTATTTATAAATATTAAAGGGGCACATCGATCCCCCGATCTGGTTTTTCCACTCGACCAGTGTCTCAGGGGCTACTACATTGCTTATTCAATGCAGAGAATTCAAAGTGCTCAGTGTTCGGCATGACCGAACTATGGGCAAAGACATCTTCGGACAACAATAGGTACCATCTGGGACTTATTCGGCATCAAGCTAATATATCACGGCGACTTCTCACAACCCTCTCTCAGGGGCCTGTCTGCCTATCATTATTTCTAATATATTACACTATGTTTCTATTCCTACGTGTGCTACCGAGCTAGAAGTTGATCCTCAGGCCGATTTTGCAAATTGACCTGAGTCTCAGGGGCTACTAGGATCAGTAGTTTTATGTTTTGCTTCATGTGCATCTTGGGTTTTAGACCGACACACACCTTGAGGGCTACTGGATATACATATCACTACAAAAAAGATACACTTCCATGATAATACGTGTTTGTCACAGTAGGTCGCGTTTTTTGTCATGCATGTACATCCATGACGATTTTATGACAGAATCAAGATAGTCATACCTGTGCTGTCGTAGAAGTGTTCCATGACATTACCAAAATTATCATCACGGAAGTGTCCACTTCCATGACGATAAATCGCGCGTCACAGAAGTGCTTTCGTCAAGGGTGAGCGACACATGGCATCCACCGTAACGGAACGCCGTTAAGCTATCGGGGTGGGTTTTGGATCTGATAACCCGTTAACAGCCCCGACCAATGGGGATTTTCCACGTGTAAGATCATCATTGCCTGGAGGAAACACGTGTCGGCTCATCGTTGGGACAGATGTCATCCACTCATTGGACAGAAGGTGCCTATGATACGTCGGCACGTGGCACACCCAACAGAGGCCCATTCCTGTTAAAAGGCCGGCCCGTTTGACTTGGTCAAAAGGTGGCGGGCCGACTCATGGAAAGCCTGTTAACGGCCTGTTCGCATATAGTCCATTTACAGCCTGCTAACCCAAGGCCCGTCAAGCCCTATCCGAATTAGGCCCAGTAGAGTCATCTGGGCAATCCAATATGATTCTAGCCCATTTTCACTTCTGGCCCATGTATGGCCCATGACGTATTTCAGCCCATATGAGGCCCTTTGTAACTCTTGGCCCATTAACGGCCCGTGGTGAAACTGGCCCGTAATGAACAGTGTATCACTTTACACCCATTAACGACCCATGGTGAAACTGGCCCATAATGAACAGTGTATCACTTTATACCATTAACGGCCCGTTGTTCCGTTGGGCCGTTTCCAGCCCATGTTATCTTTCGACCTTCTCAGAGCCCATTTATTCTTGGGTTCATTTCCAGCATTCGTTTACTTACGGCCTGTTACTGTCATTTTCTTCTTGTGGGCCAAATTCAGCCCGTGGTTATAGTCAGCCCGTTTGTAGTCCGTTAATACATTGGGCCATTTTCAGAGCGTCATCAAATACGACCTATTAACGATGGCCCGTTATGGTCGGCCCATGAACGGACGATTCCAACTCTAGCCCATTTACGGCCATAATGCGGCCTATTATTGGCCCATGTTTGGCCAATCGATCATACGGCCCATGTAAGGCCCATTGTTTCTACGGCCCGTAGAAGGCCCATTGTTTCTACGACCCGTAGAAGGCCCACTATTTCTACAGCCCGTAGAAGGCCCACTATTTCTACGGCCCGTAGAAGGCACACTGTTTGTACGGCCCATAGGAGGCCCAGTGCTACTAGAGTAAATATTAGCCCATGGTTATTGTGGCCTAGTTTTAAAAAATAGGTTATTGCAGCCACTAGCAAACCGCGGGAAAAAGAACTGCAATGACTACAAGGAAAAAAATAAACAAGACAACAAGGAAATAAATAAGCAAGCAACTTACACTAGGCTATCACGGCTATCACACATATTACATCCATTGGGCATCAAAGTTTGCCACCAGTGCAAATAAACGCGCCGACAAAAGAATATACAAAACTCAGAGCACTTCAGAAGGCACTAGGCCTGGCCAGGTCGCCCCCCCAAATAGCCGAAGAAGCTGAGTAGACCTCAGTTGTGTCAACGATAGATGCATCAACAGTAGATGTATGTGTTGGGGAACGTAGTAATTTCAAAAAATTTCCTACGCACACGCAAGATCATGGTGATGCATAGCAACGAGAGGGGAGAGTGTTCATCCATGTACCCTCATAGACCGTAAGCGGAAGCGTTATGACAACGCGGTTGATGTAGTCGTACGTCTTCACGATCCGACCGATCCAAGCACCGAACGTACGGCACCTCCGAGTTCAGCACACGTTCAGCTCGATGACGATCCCCGGGCTCCGATCCAGCAAAGCTTCAGGGATGAGTTCCGTCAGCACGATGGCGTGGTGACGATGATGATGTTCTACCGGCGCAGGGCTTCGCCTAAACTACGCGACGATATGACCAAGGTGGAATATGGTGGAGGGGGGCACCGCACACAGCTAAGGAACGATCCGTAGAACAACTTGTGTGTCTATGGGGTGCCCCCTACCCCCGTATATAAAGGAGGGAGGGGGGAGGCCGGCCGGCCCTTGTTGGGCGCGCCAGGAGGAGGAGTCCTCCTCCTAGTAGGAGTAGGACTCCTCCTTTCCTACTCCTACTAGGAGGGGAAGGAAGGGGGAGAGGAGGAGAAGGAAAGAGGGGGGCGCCTCCCCCCTCCTAGTCCAATTTGTACCAGAGGGAGAGGGGGCGCGCGGCCCTTCCTGGCCGCCCCTCTCTCTTCCCACCAAGGCCCATGTGGCCCATTAACTCTCCGGGAGGGGTTCCGGTAACCCTCCGGCACTCCGGTTTTCTCCGAAATCACCCGGAACACTTCCGGTGTCCGAATATAGTCGTCCAATATATCAATCTTTATGTCTCGACCATTTCGAGACTCCTCGTCATGTCCGTGATCACATCCGGGACTCCGAACAAACTTCGGTACATCAAAACTTGTAAACTCATAATAAAACTGTCATCGTAACGTTAAGCGTGCGGACCCTACGGGTTCGAGAACTATGTAGACATGACCTAGAACTATTCTCGGTCAATAACCAATAGCGGAACCTGGATGCCCATATTGGTTCCTACATATTCTACGAAGATCTTTATCGGTCAAACCGCATAACAACATACGTTGTTCCCTTTGTCATCGGTATGTTACTTGCCCGAGATTCGATCGTCGGTATCCAATACCTAGTTCAATCTCGTTACCGGCAAGTCTCTTTACTCGTTACGTAATGCATCATTCCGTAACTAACTCATTAGCTACATTGCTTGCAAGGCTTATAGTGATGTGCATTACCGAGAGGGCCCAGAGATACCTCTCCGACAATCGGAGTGACAAAACCTAATCTCGAAATACGCCAACCCAACATGTACCTTTGGAGACACCTGTAGTACTCCTTTATAATCACCCAGTTACGTTGTGACGTTTGGTAGCACCCAAAGTGTTCCTCCGGTAAACGGGAGTTGCATAATCTCATAGTTACAGGAACATGTATAAGTCATGAAGAAAGCAATAGCAATATACTAAACGATCAAGTGCTAAGCTAACGGAATGGGTCAAGTCAATCACATCATTCTCCTAATGATGTGATCACATTAATCAAATGACAACACATGTCTATGGTTAGGAAACATAACCATCTTTGATTAATGAGCTAGTCAAGTAGAGGCATACTAGTGACTATATGTTTGTCTATGTATTCACACATGTATTATGTTTCCGGTCAATACAGTTCTAGCATGAATAATAAACATTTATCATGATATAAGGAAATAAATAATAACTTTATTATTGCCTCTAGGGCATATTTCCTTCAGTCTCCCACTTGCACTAGAGTCAATAATCTAGTTCACATCGCCATGTGATTTAACATCAATATTCATATCTGTATATGATTAACACCCATACTTCACATCGTCATGTGACCAACACCCAAAGGGTTTACTAGAGTCATTAATCTAGTTCACATCTCTATGTGATTAACACCCAAAGAGTACTAAGGTATGATCATGTTTTGCTCGTGAGAGAAGTTTAGTCAACGGGTCTGTCATATTCAGAGTCGTATGTATTTTGCAAATATTCTATGTCTACAATGCTTTGCACGGAGCTACTCTAGCTAATTGCTCCCACTTTCAATATGTATCCAGATTGAGACTTAGAGTCATCTGGATTGGTGTAAAAGCTTGCATCGATGTAACTCTTTACGACGAACTCTTTTATCACCTCCATAATCGAGAAACATATCCTTATTCTACTAAGGATAATTTTGACCAATGTCCAGTGATCTACTCCTAGATCACTATTGTACTCCCTTGCCAAACCAGGGCAGAGTATACAATAGGTCTGGTCCATAGCATGGCATACTTTTATAGAACCTATGACTGATGCATAGGGAATGATTTTCATTCTCTTTCTATTTTCTGCCGTGGTCGGGTCTTGAGTCTTACTCAATTTCACACCTTTGCAACACAGGCAATAACTCTTTCTTTGACTGTTCCATTTTGAACTATTTCAAAATCTTGACAAGGTATGTACTTATTGAAAAAACTTATCAAGCGTCTTGATCTATCTCAATAGATCTTGATGCTCAATATGTAAGCAGCTTCACCGAGGTCTTTCATTGAAAAACCTTTTATTCAAGTATCCTTTTATGCTATCCAGAAATTCTATATCATTTCCAATCAACAATATGTGTTGCATATATAATATCAGAAATGCTATAGAGCTCCTACTCACTTTCTTGTAAATACAGGCCTTTCCAAAAGTCTGTATAAAACCATATGCTTTGATCAACTTATCAAAGCGTATATTCCAACTCTGAGATGCTTTCACCAATCCATAGATGGATCGCTGGAGCTTGCACATTTTGTTAGTACCTTTAGGATTAACAAAACCTTCTGGTGGCATCATATACAACTCTTCTTTAATAAACCCATTAAAGAATGTAGTTTTTGACATCCATTTGCCAGATTTCATAACATGTGACAATTGCTAACATGATTCGGACAGACTTAAGCATCGCTACAGTTGAGAAAATCTCATTGTAGTCAACACCTTGAACTTGGCGAAAACCCTTTTTGCGACAAGTAGAGCTTTGTAGATAGTAACACTACTATCAATGTCCGTCTTCCTCTTGAAGATCCATTTATTTAACATGGCTTGCTGATCATCGAGCAAGTCAATCAAAGTCCATACTTTGTTCTCATACATGGATCATATCTCAGATTTTATGGCCTCAAGCCATTTCGTGGAATCTGGGCTCATCATCGCTTCCTCATAGTTCGTAGGTTCATCATAGTCTAGTAACATGACTTCTAGAACATGATTACCGTACCACTCTGGTGCGGATCTTACTCTGGAAGACCTACGAGGTTTGGTAGCAACTTGATCTGAAGTTTCATGATCATCATCATTAACTTCCTCACTAATTGGTGTAGGAATCACTGGAACTGATTTCTGTGATGCACTACTTTCCAATTCGGGAGAAGGTACAAATTACCTTATCAAGCTCTACTTTCCTCCCACTCACTTCTTTCGAGAGAAACTCCTTCTCTAGAAAGGATCCATTCTTAGCAACGAATGTTTTGCCTTTGGATTTGTGATAGAAGGAGTACCCAACAGTTTCCTTTGGGTATTCTATGAAGACGCACTTCTCTGATTTGGGTTCGAGCTTATCAGGTTGAAAACCTTTTTTCATACAAGCATCGCAACTCCAAACTTTAATAAATGACAGCTTAGGTTTACTGCTAAACCATAGTTCATACAGTGTTGTCTCAATGGATTTAGATGGTGCCCTATTAAACGTGAATGCAGCTGTCTCTAATGCATAACCCCAAAACGATAGTGGTAAATCAGTAAGAGACATCATAGATCGCACCATATCCAATAAAGTACAATTACAATGTTCGGACACACCATAATGTTGTGGTGTTCCAGGTGGCGTGAGCTGTGAAACTATTCCACATTGTTTTAATTGAAGACCAAACTCGTAACTCAAATATTCGTCTCCATGATCAGATCGTAGAAACTTTATTTTTCTTGTTACGATGATTTTTCCACTTTACTCTGAAATTCTTTGAACTTTTCAACTATTTCAGACTTATGTTTCATCAAGTAGATATACCCATATCTGCTCAAATCATCTGTAAAGGTTAGAAAATAACGATACTTGCCACGAGCATCAACACTCATTGGACCGCATACATCGGTATGTATTGTTTCCAATAAGTCAGTAGCTTGTTCCATTGTTCCGGAGAACGGAGTTTTAGTCATCTTGCCCAAAAAGCACGGTTCACAAGCATCAAATGATTCATAACCAAGTGATTCCAAAAATCCATCTTTATGGAGTTTCTTCATGCGCTTTACACCGATATGACCCAAACGGCAGTGCCACAAATAAGTTGCACTATCATTATTAACTTTGCGTCTTTTGGCATCAATATTATGAATATGTGTATCACTACGATCGAGATCCAACAAACTATTTTCATTGGGTGTATAACCATCGAAGGTCTTATTCATGTAAACAGAATAACAATTATTCTTTAACTTCAAATGAATAACCGTATCGCAATAAACATGATCAAATCATATTCATGTTCAACGCAAACGCCAAATAACATTTATTTAGGCTTAACACTAATCCCGAAAGTATAGGGAGTGTGTGATGATGGTCATATCAATCTTGGAACCACTGCCAACACACATCGTCACTTCACCCTCAACTAGTTTCTGTTTATTCTGTAACTCCTATTTCGAGTTACTAATCTTAGTAACCGAACAAGTATCAAATACTCAGGGGCTACTATAGACACTAGTAAGGCACACATCAATAACCTGTATATCAAATATACCCTTGTTCACTTTGCCATCCTTCTTATCCACCAAATATTTGGAGTAGTTCCACTTCCAGTGACCATTTCCTTTACAGTAGAAGCACTCAGTTTCAGGCTTAGGTCCAGCTTTGGGCTTCTTCACGGGAGTGACAACTTGTTTGCCACTCTACTTGAAGTTTCCCTTTCTTTCCCTTTGCCCTTTTCTTGAAACTAGTGGTCTTGTTAATCATCAACACTTGATGCTCTTTCTTGATTTCTACCTTCGTCGATTTCAACATCACGAAGAGCTCGAGAATTGTTTTTGTCATCCCTTGCATACTATAGTTCATCACGAAGTTCTAGTAACTTAGTGATGGTGACTAGAGAATTCTGTCAATCACTATCTTATCTGGAAGATTAACTCCCACTTGATTCAAGTGATTGATGTACCCAGACAATCTGAGCACATGCTTACTAGTTGAGCGATTCTCCTCCATCTTTTAGCTATAGAACTTGTTGGAGACTTCATATCTCTCAACTTGGGTATTTGCTTGAAATATTAACTTCAATTCCTGGAACATCTCATATGGTCCATGACGTTCAAAACATCTTTGAAGTCCCGATTCTAAGCCGTTAAGCATGGTGCACTAAACTATCAAGTAGTCATCATATTGAGCTAGCCAAACGTTCATAATGTCTGCATCTGATCCTGCAATAGGTCTGTCACCTAGCGGTGCATTAATGACATAATTCTTCTATGCAGCAATGAGGATAAACCTCAGATCACGGATCCAATCCACATCATTGCTACTAACATCTTTCAATACAATTTTCTCTAGGAACATATCAAAATAAACATATGAAAGCAACAACGCAAGCTATTGATCTACAACATAATTTGCAAAATACTACCAGGACTAAGTTCATTGTAAATTAAAGTTCAATTAATCATATTACTTAAGAACTCCCACTTAGACAGACATCTCTCTAGTCATCTAAGTGATCACGTGATCCAAAGCAACTAAACCATAACCGATCATCACGTGAGATGGAGTAGTTTTCAATGGTGAACATCACTATGTTGATCATATCTACTATATGATTCACACTCGACCTTTCGGTCTCCGTGTTCCAAGGCCATATCTGCATATGCTAGGCTCGTCAAGTTTAACCTGAGTATTCCGCGTGTGCAAAACTGGCTTGCACCCGTTGTAGATGGACGTAGAGCTTATCACACCCGATCATCATGTGGTGTCTGGGCACGACGAACTTTGGCAACGGTGCATACTCAGGGAGAACACTTCTTGATAATTTTAGTGAGAGATCATCTTAAAATGCTACCGTCAATCAAAGCAAGATAAGATGCATAAAGGATTAACATCACATGCAATCAATATAAGTGATATGATATGGCCATCATCATCTTGTGCTTGTGATATCCATCTCCGAAGCACCGTCGTGATCACCATCGTTACCGGTGCGACACCTTGATCTTGATCGTAGCATCGTTGCCGTTTACGCCATCTATTGCTTCTACGACTATCGCTACCGCTTAGTGATAAAGTAAAGCAATTAGAGGGCGTTTGCATTTCATACAATAAAGCGACAACCATATGGCTCCTGCCAGTTGCCGATAACTTTGGTTACAAAACATGATCATCTCATACAATAGCATCACGTATTGACCATATCACATCACAACATGCCCTGCAAAAACAAGTTAGACATCCTCTACTTTGTTGTTGCAAGTTTTACGTGGCTGCTACGGGCTTAGCAAGAACCGTTCTTACCTACGCATCAAAACCACAATGATAGTTCATCAAGTTAGTGCTGTTTTAACCTTCGCAAGGACCGGGCGTAGCCACACTCGATTCAGCTAAAGTGAGAGAGACAGACACCCGCCAGCCACCTTTAAGCACGGGTGCTCGTAACGGTGAAACCAGTCTCGCGTAAGCGTACGCGTAATGTCGGTCCGGTCCGCTTCATCTCACAATACCGCCGAACCAAAGTATGACATGCTGGTAAGCAGTATGACTTGTATCGCCCACAACTCACTTGTGTTCTACTCATGCATATGACATCTACGCATAAAACCAGGCTCGGATGCCACTGTTGGGGAACGTAGTAATTTCAAAAAAAATTCTACGCACACGCAAGATCATGGTGATGCATAGCAACGAGAGGGGAGAGTGTTCGTCCACGTACCCTCGTAGACCGTAAGCGGAAGCGTTATGACAACGCGGTTGATGTAGTCGTACGTCTTCACGATCCGACCGATCCAAGCACCGAACGTACGGCACCTCCGAGTTCAGCACACGTTCAGCTCGATGACAATCCCCGGGCTCCGATCCAGCAAAGCTTCGGGGATGAGTTCCGTCAGCACGATGGCGTGGTGACGATGATGATGTTCTACCGGCGCAGGGCTTCGCCTAAACTACGCGACGATATGACCGAGGTGGAATATGGTGGAGGGGGGCACCGCACACGGCTAAGGAACGATCCGTAGATCAACTTGTGTGTCTATGGGGTGCCCCCTACCCCCGTATATAAAGGAGGGAGGGGGAGGCCGGCCGGAACTTGTTGGGCGCGCCAGGAGGAGGAGTCCTCCTCCTAGTAGGAGTAGGACTCCTCCTTTCCTACTCCTACTAGGAGGGGAAGGAAGGGGGAGAGGAGGAGAAGGAAAGAGGGGGGAACCGCCCCCCCTCCTAGTCCAATTCAGACCAGAGGGAGAGGGGGCGCGCGGCCCTTCCTGGCCGCCCCTCTCTCTTCCCACCAAGGCCCATGTGGCCCATTAACTCTCCGGGAGGGGTTCCGGTAACCCTCCGGCACTCCGGTTTTCTCCGAAATCACCCGGAACACTTCCGATGTCCGAATATAGTCGTCCAATATATCAATCTTTATGTCTCGACCATTTCAAGACTCCTCGTCATGTCCGTGATCACATCCGGGACTCCGAACAAACTTCGGTACATCAAAACTTGTAAACTCATAATAAAACTGTCATCGTAACGTTAAGCGTGCGGACCCTACGGGTTCGAGAACTATGTAGACATGACCTAGAACTATTCTCGGTCAATAACCAATAGCGGAACCTGGATGCCCATATTGGTTCCTACATATTCTACGAAGATCTTTATCGGTCAAACCGCATAACAACATACGTTGTTCCCTTTGTCATCGGTATGTTACTTGCACGAGATTCGACCGTCGGTATCCAATACCTAGTTCAATCTCGTTACCGGCAAGTCTCTTTACTCGTTACGTAATGCATCATTCCGTAACTAACTCATTAGCTACATTGCTTGCAAGGCTTATAGTGATGTGCATTACCGAGAGGGCCCAGAGATACCTCTCCGACAATCGGAGTGACAAAACCTAATCTCGAAATACGCCAACCCAACATGTACCTTTGGAGACACCTGTAGTACTCCTTTATAATCACCCAGTTACATTTTGACGTTTGATAGCACCCAAAGTGTTCCTCCGGTAAATGGGAGTTGCATAATCTCATAGTTACAGGAACATGTATAAGTCATGAAGAAAGCAATAGCAACATACTAAACGATCAAGTGCTAAGCTAACAGAATGGGTCAAGTCAATCACATCATTCTCCTAATGATGTGATCCCGTTAATCAAATGACAACTCTTTCGTCTATGGTTAGGAAACATAACCATCTTTGATAAACGAGCTAGTCAAGTAGAGGCATACTAGTGACACTATGTTTGTCTATGTATTCACACATGTATTATGTTTCCGGTTAATACAATTCTAGCATGAATAATAAACATTTATCATGATATAAGGAAATAAATAATAACTTTATTATTGCCTCTAGGGCATATTTCCTTCAGTATGACATGATGGTGCGCCTGGCAGTCCTCTGACATCTTCATTGCATCCTTGACTTCAAGTTGGAGCTGAGCTGAAGCAAGCCTTTCCGCTTTAAGTTGAGACTAAAGAAGTCGAACTGATTGAGGCAGCGACTGCATAGAGGTTGTCTCACACCTGCTGGTGAGTAGCTTCAACTCACTGTCTTCATCAAGACTGGACCTTGGGGTCATCTCGCTGTCCTCAAGATGGTTTGGCTCACTATCTTCCCTAAAGTTCTGCCTGGCATAAGAGATACGACTCTGAAAGAGAAACAAGGAGACACGTAACAGGTTTCACAATTATATAAGCAAATAAATGGATCTGTTCTGCATAAGGAACATGTTTTTACAACTAAAATTTGAAACTGGTAGTTGTTGCAAACATCCAATTAGATGTAAACAGCAAAGCAAACAGCAGTGGAGGAAATGATGCCTATCCAAATCTATACTAGAACAAAGTTTGAAGACTTGAGAAGGATGAACTTACATTACATGTTAACACGGGCTCGACAAAGCCCTTCTCCATGTTGATGGAAGGATAATTCAATAAATTCCCCAAAGAAAATTATTTATAAGCGTTGCCATTATTCTACATTTTACAAAGAGTAAATATAGATCAAATAATATTGGAAGAAAAAGAGGATAATGAAGCTCAGGTGCAGACTGACGATACATAATCAAATAGCAATTAATTAAGTACAACGTTACAAGGCAAAAGGGAGAGAGGTACTGACATGAGCAATGCAGAGCCAAGTATTGTTGTGAGATCGTATGATCCATTAAGCAAGGAGATTCATCTGAAATTAGTTTTCATACAAGAGAGAAGGTAAGGCACATGCAGAAATTTAGGAGTTCAAATTTTGAATTGATATCATAGACAGTACCTGACGCTAGGCTCTCAGCAGTTCCAATAGGGGTTTGGCCACTGGAGTAGGGGTAGGAGAGCAGTTCTAATAGGGGTTTGGCCACTGGAGTAGGGGTAAAGTGTGGTACAGTTGGGCCTGTGTTTTCTATGGCTGCTGATCTATCTGATTTAACAGGTATCACTACCTTTTCCAAATACCTAGTTTGTACTCCTTAAGGATCTGCACTCACCCTCTTCCTTTTGGACATCTATTATGAAAGAACAACATTTGACTAGAAAAACATAGTGTGACGACACATGGAATATGTACAGAAAATGTATAGGTATGGCATATACTCATATATGATGCTTAAACTAAGAAGATGGTGTAACAAAGTAGAAGTAATGCAAGAGGTCAGATGCAAAATATGTGCGACCAATACAACTTTGCAAAGTTAGAGCAAGCACCTTGATGGGTGAATAAGATAGGCCATCCTCCACCATGCCAAGTTTGTTAGCCAATGGATTGTTCCGCAATATTCCTCTCGTGTGCCCATTCTCATATTCATTTTGATAATGTTCAATATCTGACATGCATGAAAACATAAAAACAAGTGAGATTTTCTTTGTAATGCAGAAGTGATTCTAATCCAATATTGCCTCCCTGTAAACCCCTTTGTGCGATCTCTGCAATTCTTTTAAGAGATGCCATGCATGCTGTAATTTGGTGTGTGCATTAATATAATGTGGCCTACTACTCAAAATATGAGAGCTCCAGAAGTGATGACACTTCACAGATGACAGATTCAACATATAGTAAAGAAGAACAAGTCGACCTGACCTGACAGATTCAAAATATACTAAGGGAGAACAACTCGACCTGACCAGTCGACCGCAAGAGAAGAGTATCATCTTAAAGAAGAGCAGAAGAGCAAGCAGATTGAAGATATTACAAGTCTTTCAGTACAATGTCGGTTGGCCACCCTGATGAACCAGAGCGCACAGAGAATTACTATTCTTTCCGGTGTCTCCATATGTGGCTCACATGCATTTCGAAACTAAAGTAGGAATATTTAGCTAACCAATTAAACATCTCTTAGTTTTACTAATATCAGCGATAACATCAGATATGAATTTGTACAACTAAGCTTGTTTAGCTCGATGGGTGGAGCAGTGCTATTACGACACGAACCATGTAGGCTGATTGTGGTCATCATAAAATGGGGAAACCATAAGCACGATGAGTACAGTGTTGACCGTGGCAGTGGGATGGCAGATCTAAAGCTGCAAACCGCGCAAAGGGTAGTTGGCAACCGATGTTTGCTTTGAAATAACAACTAAGATTTGGTATGGACAAGAAATTAAGGTCAACAAGTGACAAAGAAACGCAATTATGCCGTCTCTCTATATGTCGCGACATGCATTTGGAAACTCAAGTGGGACCTTTAGCTAACCAATTAAATGTGTCGGTTAACTAATATCAGTATCATATCACAGTCATATTTGAACAACTAAGCTTTTGAATTCTGAGTGTTGTGTTGTTTAGCTTGAAGGGTGGAGTAATGCTAGTACGACAGAAAGCACCTACGCAGATCATAATAGAGTAGATAAAGGGGGAAAACCCTAAGCATCAAGAGAAAAATCAGGAACGTGGAACTAGCTGGACCAGTGGGTGGCGCACATGCTTTTCGAAACGAATATAGGAACATTAGGTGACTAATTAAACGTTCTCTGCTTTAGTGATATGAGCATCATATCAGATTCGTATTTCAACACGTAAGCTTTGGGTTGAGGTCTTGAGGAGCAGTGCTAGCACGACACAAAGCACCTACGATGATGGTAGTGAATATAAAGGGGGGAAACCATAAGCTTTACGAGTATAGTGCCCGTGCCATGGCGGATCTGAAGGTGCAAACTGGACAAAGCTACTTCACAACCAATGTTTGCTTTCAACTAGCCACTACGATTTGGTACGGACAAGAAAAGTACAGTAAACAAATTACGATCTATTTTCCGGGTGAGATCAATAACTTAAGCACATATGGAAGAGTATCACCACTCTTGCGATGCTGTGTAGGCCTATGCTGATACATTGAGGGTGCTGCGGGTGCGATGGATGCCGGTGGCGGGGAAGAAGACCTTAGACGGCAAACGGACGGGTCGGGGGATATATCCTGCTGCCGTGGACGAGGCGTTCGTAGGAGCGGCAATGGCAAGGTGGACGACGACGCTGATGAAGCGAGAGGAGGCGACGAAAGGATCCTGGTCCAACGTCGTGGATGAGAGACGTCCATCTCTTGAAGTGGACGACGGGGTAGGGTAGCGGCTTCGACAAGGTGGAGGATGGGGTGGCGGAAAGAGGAGGCTGGCCACAGTGCGGAGATTGTCGTGCCGCCGACGGTGTATGAATGGGGAAATGGAGGGAAGGGGGGATCTCAAACTTTGGGACGCGCTTCTCTGCAATGTGGGAAAGTTATGAACTTATCCCCCGTTTAAAATTTTGGACATCGCGTCGGTTGGGATAGGACGGTAATCTCACATCTCCCAAATATGCCGGTAACTATTTCGGGCAAGGAGAGGGTGTTTTGCCGCCCACGGTTGGTGCCCACAATGTATGAACGGGGCTGACAGGTAGGGCAGTTGTGTCATGTCTGAGGGAAGTTACACATATGTCCCTATTTAAAATATTAGCCTACATCGATTTTGGACGAGGAGAGTTTGTTTTGCCGCCCACCGTGTATGAATGGGGAAATGGAGGAAGAGACACATGTCTTTCGGACGAGCTTGAATCAAATGTGTTTTGCCGCCCACGTTTGGCGCCCACTGTGTCTGAATGATCTCAGAGGTCGTCGTGTCACATCTAATTGAAGTTACTAGTCTACCCCTATCAACAACAGTATAAATCCGGTCGATAAGGACGTCAAGTGTCAGGGGTAGACAGTAATTTCCATCTCGCAAACACTTGCTTCGGGCAGCCCACAAATTATAGTGGGTGTTTAGCCGCTTCGTTCAAAACTTGGGAGAATTAGCATTCACGTTTGCCCTGGGCCCTGGCAAACTAAATTCAAATCCAATTTGTATTCGATTATGAATATCCACAGACAATTCTACGTTTTGTTATTTATTTCTTCAAAACCACAACAAAGATTTATTCCACCTTTATATATGATTATGATTTAGAAATGCCATGATCTTCGAATTCAATAGGTTCGATACACTCTGAGTCAAACAGTTATTTAATCCAATACAATATGCTCACACGAAAAACAGTTCACCTTATGTCAATCATACAAGTACTGAGGATTACCTCGCCTAAAAAATTCGGATCATTACAACACATGGACAACATAGGGGGTCTTGCAACATAATCCATTCAGAGACATGACACAACATGCAAGTACAATAATCTAATGACAATTTCAACTGGTATCTAAAGAAGAACCAGGATTATCTTGGGCTTCAGATAGCAGAAACAGCAGGACCTCCTCCGTCTCCAAATGCAACATTGTTACTTCCTCCAATTCTTGGGTTGCTTGCATAATGCGTGCTGCTAATTCCGTAATTTCCAGCCTCAAGATAAAGATTACCTCATTCATGGCAGCCACACCATCTCTTTCTGCCTCTAGTAGAGCCTCAAGCACTATAATATCTGTGCTCAGACTGCTCTCCGGCGGTGTTGCCTCTGAACTGCTACCATCTGGTAACATGGATGGCGCACTGCTTCCACAAATAGATTCTGGGGTTGTACATTGTGTCCTAGTGTGAACGGCATCCTGAAAGGTTTCTGCTGGACATAAGTAAGAGATAGTTATCATATGATCTAGGCAGTAAGCTTACATGGTAAATGACAGACGAATTATTGCCGAGCATGGCAAGCTATATTTAAATGGTTCGAAGCGGCATCAGCCGAAAAGAAATTAAAATGGTAAGATGAAACTAGGGATGTAAGTGGCAAATAAACGACATCCGCCAGTCCCATCTAGTTAGTTTTTGCAACCTCCCTAGTTCATTTTCCTCAAAAAACAAAAACTCTTTTGAACTATCATACCACTAGTGGACTTTAATCGGGATTAAACGGGACCCAGTTGACATCCCTAGTTGAAAGGGAGTGTACCACCGCTATATTTAAGTTGCCAAGGCATCTAAGCAGTTGAAATAATTTGAGAAAGCACTTATAAACTATGAAGACAGTCTTGTGATGAAGTTGAGAGGAAAAGTTAAGGACTCAAATGAAATAGGCATGCATTTCTTTACGATAGTACATCAGGCATTGCTGACATATTGGCCAACTCAGGTATAGCGTAACAACAAACACGCATTCGAATCAAGCAATACAGCAAAGCAGACAACTGAACTATTTGTAATTCGGTAGGATCTAGGTTGAGGGCACAAGCCAAGAAAGCAGCCCACTCGCATTACATTTCGCATGTACTAGAACACACTGGCTTACCTTATGTTGCTGTGAAGCCTCGCTGCTGTTGCAATGTTCTTTGAAGATATCGTCAGCATCTCGTGGTTGCAAATCTAGTTGTTGTAGTTTATTCTGCACCTTCTATTTAGGTAAAATTAATTTTAATCGCATGCACTGGTCCGAAATGATCAACAATGGTTCATCTAAACTAATGAAAGAAGGGTGTGTGCATACACGACAATATATCTGCTTCCCTCTATTTTTATGCTTGTTCGAGGTGCCAACCCCAAAAGAACAAATATTTTGCTTGATGGGGTTGGCAACTCCATAATTAATAGAAGCATCAAATTAGTCATGCAACTTGGGAAGATCAAGAACACATAAACAAGTAATGAACAGAGGCTCGGAGTAGTGATGTAATAGCTAGCATTAGAAAATGTAGGGTAAAACGAACAAAAAGCAGCGGAACCACATGCTAGTTTGCTGATGTGTAATTAAGCATAGAGAACATTAAGAAGTCTGATGGAACCAACATGTGGCATCAAGACAACACCATTATCATAAATATAGCCTTCAAGAAGTAAAATAGGAGGCAATGATATCTAGGAAGTACAGTAATACTCCCTCCGTTCCAAAATAGATGACTCAACTTTGTACTAACTTCAGTACAAAGTTAGTACAAAGTTGGGTCATCTATTTTGGAACGGAGGGAGTACTTAGGACAAAACTAAAATATTAACTATATGTGCACTGGTATGTAATTGAAAGGTGCGGTGCTTATGCTAGGAAAGTGAACGTAGGCGCCGGCCGTTGGATAATAGTACCTGATTCTTGGTGGCGTATGGGTATCGTTGTCATACTTGATAGCTAAGGATCATCGATGGTGCTCGTGTTGTGGTTGAGTTTGGGCTGGCTGTCGCCGTCGCTAAAGCGGCTTTGGTGCTACGGTTGCGGCGCCTGTAGACATACAAGAAAGCTCATCTATGGTAAGTGAAAAGTTGCACGATAAAGAGAAAAACCGAAGGAGTACAAATCGAAATAACCTGATGAGGTTGAGGCGTCGGTAAAGCAGGGCCGGTGGAGTTGAATATGGCGTCTGTGGAGCGGGTCCGGTGCAGTGGACTAAGGCTTTGGTGGGCGCGTTGTACAGTGCTTTCGATGAGGCGGATCTGTTGCGGTGGACGAGGGCTTGCATGAAGGGCCAGCGAAGGGGCGGGCGAGGGAATCAGTGAAGGGCCTACACTGTTGTGGATGAGGGCGCCGGTTAAGAAGATCCAGTGTGGTGGACCATGATTGCGGTGAAGGAGATCTGGAGCAGTGGACAAGCCAGTCGTTGAAGCGGCTCCGGTGAAGTGGTGAGTTGGCAGTTGGGGGTTCCAAGGTGCGGAAGGTCGATCCAGCGGGGTGTGAGGTCCATCGCTGCGGCGGAGGACTAGATTCGGCGGCTTGCCGTGGTTGGGGGGTCGGGGAGGGGAAGGGGAGGGGTTCTGGGGAAGAATGTTGGGGGCAAAGAGGGGAAAACAATTGAGTTACCAAAGCAGCCCTTTTCCGTTCATGTGGCAGGGGTAAAGCAGGAATATCGCAGGGCTAAACTTTCGAGCGTGTGATATTTTGATGTGAGCGGGAAGTTTGAAAGCTTTTGGTGCCTAAAATTTTATGTATTCTACTCTCGTACGACCGACTATGATATCATGGCCGACAATTTGTTTTTTTTGCACGAAGAAAAAAGTGCAAGTTTTGAAAATCAATGTCTCCAACTCGAAACTTAGATTGTCCATTCAATTCAAATATGGATCATTGAGCTACTACAAGCAAATACCATCATACGGTCCAATTCAAATGAAATTCCAAATGTGTTTATCCTAAATATGATGACAAAAGCAAAAATGTGTATGTGTATGAATAAAGTGGATGATTATAAAGTTTGAACATGCCCGTATGTGTATACCTCTAGGTTTGATATATGAATTTGAAATCACAAAATCCCGGCTTAAAAAATGTACCTCCATTTAAATGAATTACGAAAGCTAATGATGGAGGCGAATTCCAAAATTTCAATCTTAGGTTTGTAATTCTGGTACATCAAGGTATATCACGCATGTTCAAAAGTATCGTTATCTCATAGTCCAAACTGCGAAACAAATTGATCAACTATGAGTGCACAATATCTCAATTACGCTAAAGTCTCTCAAATATAGACACCTCACTCTTTATCTGAAGCCACCCCCCCTCGCCCCCCACACACACATAGAGAAGTCGTTCTCTCCCCCAAACACCAACACACGAGCACATTAACACCCCTCTCTCTTGTAAAGTCCAGACCCCAATATAGGTCTCTATCACTTTGTTTCTCGGGCATGCACACATCTCTTCCCTCACTCTCTAGGTCTCCCGCTATCTCTCTTTCCCAAGCACACGCACTATGTAGAGTGTATATTTCCCATACACATAAACGTCACCCTCAAACGTCTATCTCCCTAGTTATGTGGTTCTCGCGCACTCACCTCACACACCACCCCCACTGCAAACAAGCACACTTTGTCTCCTTGTGCACCACTCTCCTCTTTCTATCTCTCCCACATGCAGACCCAACCCAGCTCCTTCCCTATATACATATATGTCGTGACTCTTTCCATAGCTCCCTAATGTATCATCGTTCTCGATTTCGCACATTGTTCTCTACACCATCTATTCTAGATCTCTCATGAAGTCCCTATCGCACACACGATGACTCGCTTCCCTTGCGTCTCCGTACATAGGCCAATTTCGAACAACATCAACATTGTCTCCCTATCTATACGCCATTTATGGACACAAACGACCCCTCTCGCCCCCTCTCTTCCTCTCTCTCTCTCTATCTATCTATCTATCTATCTATCTATCTATCTCTCTCTCTCTCTCTCTATCTCTCTCTGTCTCCATCGCTAGCTCTCTCTCCCTCTCTCTCGCTCTCACACCCCTCTCCCACACACACACACTCGATGTCTCTTCCAAATAGTCTACTCCCCCCGCCCGCACCCGTGCTATCCCGCTACTACACATGTCACACCATTCCCCCTTCCCTTATACTAGGTTTACATCATTAGTGGTCTCTCTACTCCACATACACACACTCCCTCTCACACACAAACACGTGCACAAACACACACAGACACGCACAAACACCCATTTATCTGGATCCTCATCTCTCCCCATGTCCGCATGGGTATCTCACACACTCACTCTCTAATTATGTATATGTGTCTCCATGTTACACAACACAAAGCCCCATGTACATGTCTCTCTCTATCCTCCACACACATAGACACAAAGAATCTGTTATCATTGCCTCGGTCTCTAACATATCACTCTCTCTCTCTCTCTCTCTCTCTCTCTCTCTCTCGTAAACACGCTCAACAAGGGTTTCCCCGTGAATAACTTACCGTCTATTCATCAACAGTCGTGGCAGTACGGCGAACACGAGATGTGAAAAAGAATAAATCTACATGTGCTTAGACCACCTAGTATTACTACTAGGACTAGAGGAAACCAAAAAGCACGCCGCCGTCACCCCCTCCTTATCGGCGACGGGAAAATCTTTGTTTTACACAGTCGAGAAGTCATTGTGCTAAGGGACCACATGCCGAGGCGTTTAATAGAATGTAGATGCTAGTTTACAGAAGCAAGTATCGGTAATATGTTTGTATCTCCATACTTATATTTCTTCTCTTATAAAAAACTGAGTTGGTGATGATGGTACGTGTGCCATCTTGCAATATAGACCGTCCGATCTATATCTGACAGATGGAAATTAAACTAAAAGATACCCGCACCCCTCTCCACATTTGCAGACAAGGCCTTCCCTCGTTCATCCTTATCTCCAACAAACCTCATTGTTGAGCAATTAAGAAAGGAAGCCTCTGGAACAAACTGGCCTGGTGGCCGCTGCCGGCGTCGTCAATCCCCATGCCTCCGCTCAGTCGGACCACCAATCACCACCACACCCCACTTCTCTTCACCTTATCTCATATTTCTCGAGATATCATTAGTTTTTACACATGGGATTACTCCCGCAAGGGTCAATCACAACAAGTGTTTTATAAAAAATTCATCTTGATGTTTCGTGCAATGCACAGATCTTGCTAGTACTCCTACAGAAGACTAAGTTGGTGATGATGGTGTGTCTGCCGTCCGTCGTTTCTGACCATTAGATCTACATCTAACGACTGTGAGCTAAGTTGTTGCCTTTTCGCACCAACATCCCACTTGTCTACCAATTTGCAGAAAAACCCATAATTAGTATCTTAAAACCAACCGCATCCCTCCCTGACCTCACAAAAACAGCCCAAGGAATATATTCTAATTGAAACATAACATATCTCTAGTGACATATGTATATCAAAATTAGAGTGTTTTGTATCAATTTTGTGAATAAGTATTATTCTAATTATGTTTCGTTGCAAAGCACATGAATATTGCTAGTATTTCCAACCATGCATTATTTTCCTAGTATTCCATAGTTTTGAGTTTTCCATCAAGATATTAGTCACTCATGGTTGATATTTACTTTCAATCATGTACACATATGCACTATGTGTGGCACCCCAATCCGCATGGAGCAGGGGGCCTTCACATGTCAGCCCAGGATAACACCTGACGCATGACAGGTCCATGATACAGCATTCTAGGTACAAGAATATTCATCAAATACATGTGTATATGATTACATCAGTGATGAATATAATCTTCTGGCATAGCCCTAAGGCTAATTAATGACAACAGAAGTCTATATAAATGGCGGCGGAAGTCTTGGCAGCATATCACTCTGGCTAGGCTCCACAGCTCACAGGACTGGCAAGATTATGGCCTAGCACGACAGAACGAGTGAACGACCTACAAAACTGGCATGACACGCCAGGTCAGTACATTGAATGTACTTGCAAGACAACCAAATACATAGCATCCAAACAATCAGAGGACAAAGCTGGAACCAAGTATATGCAACAACCTAACTCATATTAGAAACTAAGCATGGCATGATATCAACCGAAGACATAAATCAAACTAACATCATGGCATCTATTAGCATGGCAACACCATAGTATATCAAATTTACTTCTAACATGGCAATAGCAAAACATAGCATATCATGTCATGCAAATAAAAACTTACTACTCGTGCAATGCAACCAAACTTATGTACCGAGTCCCTCGGACTCTCTTACCAATGGTGATCGTTACTGAATCACAAACGTGCCAACCTAGAGACATCTCGTGATCCTTACGACAATCACAACCACGACCAATATTTGGTCTCAAACCGTGATCCTTACGACGATCACAACCACGACCAATAACTGGCCTGTGATCCTTACGGCGATCACAACCAAGACCAATAACTAGCCCGTGATCCTTACGGCGGTCACAACCACGACCAATAACTGGCCCGTGATCCTTACGGCGATCACAACCACGACCAATATTTGGCCCGTGATCTTTACAGTGAT